>NC_037670.1:182992077-183260707 GCF_003255815.1 Theropithecus gelada
GCCAGACTCCGTCTCAAAAAAAAAAAAAAAAAAAAAGAACTTATTAACCCATTTACTTTGCATTACAGGAATCTCTTCTTAGGAACCTCGGCCCTGCTTACTTAGGACAGCTCAGAAAAGAGCACATAGTCCTGGCCAGATCCCTCTTCCTTGCTATTCCTCATCCTTCCTGACTCCACTCATGAGAAGATGTCATTAAGTACCACCTAACCACCCTCTCACCTCACCTAACCATCACATCACTTTACCCAACCACCACCCTCACCTCACCTAACCACAAGTCTCATCTAACCCATACTCCATCTAACCATGACCCTCACCTCATCTAACCACCATTCTCAACCATATTTACCTCACTTAGCCATAATTCTTACCTCACCTAACTGCCACCCTCACATCACCTAACAACCACTTTCATCTCACCTAACCACTCTCCTCACCTTATCTAGCCACCACTCTCAATTCATCCAACCCATACTCACTTCACTTACCCACCACCCTCACCTCACAGAACCCATCTTCACCTCACCTAACCACTAACCTCACTTCACCTAACCACCACTCTGAACTCATCTAACCCATATTCACTTCACCTAACCACAGCCTGCACCTTACCTAACCCACACTCACCTCACCTATCAGCCACCCTCACATCATGTAACCACCACCTTCACTTTGTTGTGGAAAGCAGTTTGCTGATTTCTCAAAGAACTTAGAACTACCATTCAACCTGGCAATATCATTACTGGGTATAAACCCAAAGGAACAGAAATCATTCTACCAAAAAGACATGCCCAGCACAGCCCTATTCACAAAGCAAAGACATGGAATCAATACGTCCCCATCAACAGTGGACTGGACTGGTACATATAGAGCATGGAATACTACACAGCCACAAAGACTGAAATCACATCCTTTGAAGCACCATGGAGGCAGCTGGAGGCCATCATCCTAAGCCAATTAGCACAGAAACAGAAAACCAAATACCACATGTTCTCATAAGTGGGAACAAAACATTGGGTACTCAGGGAGGAGAAACGGAGGGAGGGGGCAAGGGTTGAAAAACTAACTGTTGGGTACTATGCTCTGTACTTGGGTGGCGGGACCAGTCAGACTGCAAACCTTAGCATCATGAAATATATCCAGGTAATATATCCAGGTAACAAGCCTTCACATGTGCCCCCTGAATCTAAAATAAAAGTTGGAAAAAAAAAAAAAAAAAGGCTGGGCTTGGTGGTTCACACCTGCAATCCCAGCACTTTGGGAAACCGAGGTGGGAGGATTGCTTGCTCCCAGGAATTTGAGACCAGCCTGGGCAACAGAATAAGACCCCCGTCTCTAAAAAAATAGAAAAATAATTAGCTGGCTGTGGTGCGTGTGCCTGTGGTCCTCAGCTACAGGGGAGGCTGAGGTGGGAGGATCGCCTGAGCCGGGAAGGTGGAGGCTGCCTGAGCTGTGATCGCGCCACTGCCCTCCAGCCTGGGTGACGCAGTGAGGACCTGCCGCAAAAAAAAAAAAACTGAAAAAAGTGAAAAATAATCCATACTTCCACCCTTTCTCTCATTCAACTGGGCGCCCACCAAGGTTGAGAACGTGGGAGAAGCCGACAGCAGGAATGGCGGCCTTGGGGGTCTCACACTCAGCGGGAGGGCGAGCCGGGTGGAGTCCCGGGTCAAGCGCGGTGCGCGGCTGTGCGGAGAATCCAGGCCGGGTCGGACGCGCTGCAGCGGGAGGCGCCGCGGCTCTGGGGCCCCCGTGGGAGGGAGCGGCGGCCGCGTCAGGAGCGGATGATGGCGGGAGCGCGGGAAGCCTGGAGCCTCTAGAGGAGCCCCGTCCTGAGGAGCCTGGTCTTGGGGAGCCGGGTCCTGAGGGCCCTGCAGGGGGGGAGGTGTGGGGTCTTCCGGCGGCAGTGCGGCCATGGGGCGCCGGCGGGTGGGAAGCAGGCGAGAACGGGTCAGATCCCAACAGTGACTTGATGGCGGGACCCGCGGGCCTTCCCGACGGAGATGGGAGGAAAACGGCGAGGACGCCCCGAAGGCTTCAGCCCGAGGCCCGGCAAGCGGCAGCCTCAGCGGCCGGGAGGTGGGAGAGCAGCGCCAGCCTCGGGCTCGGGTCTGGGGGTCCTGGTGGGATCTGGGGTCCTGGCGGTATCTGGGGTTCCTGGCGGGTCTGAGGGCCTCGCGGGATCTGGGGGGCCTGATGGGGTTTGTGGGTCCTGGCGGGATGTGGGGCTCTGGTGGGATCTGGGGGGCCTGGCGGGGCCCGGGGGGCGCGGAGCACCAGGTGCCCACACGCGGCTGGGGTTCAAGAGGAAGGTCTGGGCCAGAGGCGTCCCCTGAGGCTTCCTCAGGCTGAGGCAGCACTGAGCCCCCTGCAGCACTGAGGCCGCGGGCATTCACAAGAAATTCATCGACAAAAACGGCTCAAGTGATTCTGGACGGAGAAGCCGCGCCCGGCGTGGGTGGGCGCGGATGGAGCAGAAAGGAGGCGGAGCGGCACCTGCGGTGGGGGAGGGGCGGCCCCACGCGCGGGACCAGGAGGGCTCCTTCCCGCGTCTCACAGGAGCCAGGAGGGCGCCTCCTTCCCGCGTCTCACAGGAGGCCGGAGGGCGCCTCCTTCCCGCGTCTCACAGGAGGCCGGGTCCCCTGCCCCGAAGCCGCTGGGGCCTGGCTGAGGCGACCCTGCACCTGGGCCCCGTGGGCTCCAGCGGGTCCACGGAGGACCCCCGGCTGCCCCTCTGTGCAGAGCCCTCCGGGACGGACCGTGGCAGGGAGGAATGCAGGAAGGGACGGAGACCGAGTGCAATAGGTGGCTTCTGAGTCAGCAGCGTCCGGGTTCGTTATGAGTGAGGATTCTGGCGGGGTGAAAATGGACGAGACCAGAATTGTGGTCTCAAGTGAGGGCGGCGAGCTGGGTGTTGGGCTGAAGGTGGCAGCAGCCACCCGCTGTCGGGCCGGGCTTCGAGGTCGGCAGCAGCGGGAGCGCAGAGGCCTGGGTTTGGGTCCTGGGTGCAGTGGCACAGAGGCCGGCCAGGCTGCTCTCTCGCAGCCGAGCAGTTGGTGCTGAGTGAGTCCTGCTGGTCAGCGTCCAGTCCCGAGGCAGATCCAGGGCCCTCTGCTGGCCCGGCCTTCACCCCAGTCTGGCACCACGTGGCCCCGGGGCTGCCTGTGCACAGCTGTGTGCTGGGGCACCGACCCTCCTTCAGTCCCTGCAGAGGCCTCACCTGGAGGCCTAGGGTTCCATGCCTGGCAAGACAGGCTTTGATATGGTGTGGAGGAAGCTCCTGTCCCAGCTCTGCAGGGGCCTGATGTTCCCCGCGTAGACTCTGCATCTCCACCTATACTGAGAGCCTGCGGACCTTCCAGAAAGAAGCAGGCGGTGGGAACTCCGTGAGCCTTGGAGCCATGGCGGGCCCACTGCACGGCGCCCTGAAAGCTGGGAGGGCGGAAATCACAAAACGGTGTCGGAACTCCACACGATTCCTCCTGAACTAAGGCCTTCTTGGCTCTCCTAAAGGCCTGATCCCTGGGGGAGTGGAAGATCTGAGAGCTGAAAGAAGTGTCTGGATGTGTCTGTGTTTCTGAGTTGTTCTAGGACCTCAACCCCTGGATTTAGAAAGCCTTGGACAGCGTCATGCTGCTGTTCCCTCTGCCTGACCATCTCCTTCCTTCCCCTCCCCTGCAGTGGCTGCTGCAGGAGGCACCTGCAGAAGGGGGCAGGAGGGCGGTCACCCCAGGTTCTGCCCCCCACTCCAGGCTCTGGCCCTCCTTGGCTGCTCAAAATACCAATCTTGCCAAGCCCTGGTGTCTGGGGTCCCTTCCCTGCCCCTCTGGCCAGGGTTCTGGCTTCCTGTGGCTGGAGAGTAGAGGCTGCACAGTTCTCACAGGGCTCCTTGACTGCCCAGACCTCTGTAAGGATTCTCTGCATTTAAGCTCTTTTCAGTTTTATCCTTGGCATGTGCCAGCAGTGTCCTGTTTGAACCCCGAATCGACACACTGTTCCTTGCATGTACAATACCATTTTTTATGAACTACAATCCCCATAAAAAGACCATCAGATTGACCAGGAAAATTTTTCAACACTAAAGTTTTAGAACTTGAGATCGCACAAGAAACAAGAAGACATCAGGGACACAGTTACTGAAAGCGCTTTGCTCGTCCTGTCTCAGAAACCCTCCACCCAGAAAGTACCCTGGTTTCTCTGTGGTGCCCCTGGCCCACCTGTGGTTGCATTCTCGACCACAGTGTCCACTACAGAGTGCTCAGGGCTGACCCACACATTGCATTTAGGGAATGAAAGAAGCCACACACAGCACAGAGGTGTGAGGTTTGACCTCCCCGAGACAGAAAACGCGGGTGAAGCAAATTCATTTAACCCAACATGTGTTAGAGATTAAAAGAGGGCTGCTGGGGCAGGTTTTCCTTTAGGGGCCTGCTCCCACACTGTCTGTGGGATTCCACGATGCCTGCTCCAGCAGCGTCCGTGGGATTCCAGGATGCCTGCTCCAGCAGCGTCCGTGGGATTGCAGGATGCCTGCTCCCACACCGTCCATGGGATTGCAGGATGCCTGATCCCGCATCGTCCATGGGATTGCAGGATGCCTGCTCCAGCAGCGTCCATGGGATTGCAGGATGTCTGCTCCAGCAGTGTCCGTGGGATTCCAGGATACCTGCTCCTGCAGTGTCCTTGGGATTCCAGGATGCCTGCTCCCACACCATCTGTGGGATTGCAGGATGCCTGCTCCTGCACATTCTGTGGGATTCAGGGCACCATCCCGTGGATTCCAGGACAATTGCTCCCAAACCCTTCCATGGCATTCTGGGAGGCCACTCGGCCTAGTTGGACAGCCTCTGCTCTGGGATGGCTTGGTGGACCAAGCAGATTTGTCTGAATTGCTTCCACTCCCTGCATCTTTGTGGTGCGAGAACTAGAGCCCAGTGATGATGTTTCAAGGAAAGTTTCCCTATGCTCATTACTACTTACAAAGCCTCAATGGTGGGCTAACACATTTTAGAAAGACAATACTGATAAATACTTAGCAAGAAGACTAAATTCGTTAGTATAACTCCTTAAATTGTGCAGGTAATCAAGGTTGACATCAATTTTGATCTGGGAAACTAATGTAATTAATACAGTTTTAGAAGGGGAATTTTTTTTATTTTTTGCCTTGTTAAACCTCAGTAGGAAAACTGAGATCCAAACTGAGTGGAACTCTCCTGTGAGTGGGTACTGGCACTCTCCAACATGTGCCTGCCATGTGCGGATACTGAAAGCTAAGTTAATTACACTTACATAAAATTGACATGCCAGTGACTCAGTTGCACCAGCCATAGGCTGCTCAAGGCCACATGTGGCCAGTGGCTGCCACACTGGACAAAGCAGATAAAGAACATTCCCATCAGTGTAGACAGTTCTGTTGGCACAGAGACCATACGACCACCATTCACCCACATGAGCACCTTCACTCCATTAATCAACATTTGCACGTGTGTATTCTCCAGTCTCACATAAAGGGCAGCCAAGCAGATGATCTGACCCATTTGAAAGTCATCGCCTCTGTTGTGCAGCTGTAGGATTTATTCCTAACACAGAGCTCTGGATTCTAGGTATGTGGGGGCAGGTCCATGGGTAATGCCCAGAACTTATAAAGCATGATCTGTTTAAACAGCACTAACCTTTCCACCAGTGGCCCAGAACCTGGGTGCATGAGGAGCTGATGCCAGCCTGACACCTGGAAGCTACACGCATCCCATGAGCTCAATGCTTTCAAATTTTCTTGCAACAAGAAGATGCTCCACTCGATGTGGGTATTTTAAATCTCAAGAATGTACAATCGCTCTGATCATCACACGATTCTAAAAACACCATGATTTCCTACTAGAAAGAAAGAATAATCCAGCAGGAAGTGTTCCTGAGCAGAAAGGGCCTAAACTAACAGCTGCAACTCCAGGGAGCGGCGGGGTCACAGCAGAAGTTAATTCCAGCACTGATGTTGGAAAGAAGGATTTGCAAGACCTTCAAGTTATTTCCCTTGACCCAAGATCCGGTCAAGGCCAAGGAGAAGGGCAAAAGATAATCTCATAAGTTCAAGGCTATCACTTGGGCTTGCCAAAAAGAAGCAGGTACTTTGCTGCTGTCACTTGCAATGGTTTGTGGCTGGGCAGAGCCATCATCAAGGCAGGAAGGGCAGGTGCTGCGGGGGCAGCTAGCCCCTCTCTGTAGAGGTCCTTGAGCAAGCCAGGCTGTGGCTCCTGCATACTAACCTCAGGGAGCTGCCCATAACCAACTTCAGAAGTGAACAGCAACTGGCTCAGAAATTTAAAAACACTGAGGCCAATGGTGTGTTTACTGAAAATATCAAGCACATTCTAGAACCTGGCCTTAGATGTGAGTATTACTAACCCCACCCCCCAGTGTGTAGACAGTGCACTAAGACCCGAAGCAGCAGGTCCTCACTTCCAAGAGGGGAGAGTCAGCCCAGCCCCAGGGTTCTTGCCCCTGGAACTCAAGGCCCTTTAAAAAAACAGCCCCTCTCTTTTCACATGTTTTTCCTTTAAGAGGAATAGAACTAATTAAAATCTGTCAGAGAAATCATGCACACTCAGCATTAACAGCAAAGCCATCTGACCTCAAACCCAGCGCTCTTTCCCCTAGAACACCGTCAGCAGCCGTGAGGAAGAGGGTTCCCACACAGCCAGCCTTCTGTGTTCCATAGCGTGTGTGTTTAGAAGTGGATTCTCTATTCTCTTGTTCAATTCTAAAGTCAGCGCAGACAGCCCTGGCACCCACGACAAAGCCCGCCGGAGCCGGGGCAGGCCTGAGTGTGAGGGAGAAAGCAGATCCTGCCGTCAAAGGCTGTGATGTTCATTGCAAGAGTGGTGCTTCTGGACGGCGGGTACAACAGCATGGCCTCGGAAAGAAGGCAGGGGCTGAGGAGGGTTCTGAAGGCATCTCCACAGCTGTGACTGAGGCCACTGTCCCCTTTCCAGTTTCCTTTCTGAGACATTCCCACGGGGACCAGAGTGGAATGGCCACTCTTCACCAATTAGCTTGTGATCAGAGTTCAGACTAAACAGTCAGAAAATGGTACATTTCAAACCTACCAAAAGCATAGAAAACAATATAAGGAAGACAGGCAGCACTAACAAACAGCAGAAAGAGAACTGCAAAGGAATAAAATCTCAGCAAGTGCCGGCAGGCCCCTGTCTCTGGGCTGTACAGCACCATGGCCTTAGGGTTCGCTGAGCTGCGTGAACCGTTCTGGTTCCTGTACCTCACTGGGCAGCCTTAATCTGCAGGTACTCCTCGCGGGATTTCCATCTTCCTGCCGGCTCCTGGCTGTGCGGTGTCCGCTCCACCTGTCTCCAGTTTCACTACCGCCTCAGCGACTGTGCTCAGGGCTTATGGGGGCCTTTCTCCCTGCTCACTTTTTCTTCCTGAGTTTCAGTTCTTCCTCCTGTGTCCAGTTTCCCCTGAACTACCTTCTCCAGGCGCTCTGAGTGAGGACTGCTGGCTGGGGACCCTGCTAGTCCCTGCTTTCTGGAATCCGCATGCAGTCTGGCCAAGTATGTACTCCTGGGAACGAGCGGCTGTAGGCCCTGGACAACAATGCACCTGCTGCACTCCTCCTTACATGTGCGGAATCCATCTCTTGTCTCCAGAACTTCCCAGACCCACCACAATTGTCTGGCTGGATATTTCCTTTTATTCACCGTATTTAAAAGGGTCTTCAGGCTTTCCGAATCTGAGGATTGGAGCCTCACAAAAACTCTGGAAAACCTCTACTAAGCCTGCCACTAGCCTTGGGCAGTCCTGGTCTCTGATCCTGTTGTTTTCTGTCCCTCTCTCTGCCTGGACCTGGGGTAATTTCTTTGTATAGATCCTTCCTGGTCCAGAACCCCCTTTGCATTGTGTCTAATGTGCTGTTTAATGCACCTGCTCCATTTTTCCCCCCAAGTAAGGGAAACTTATCTAACCCATACTTTTTAGAGTATCTTGTTTCTGGTTCACACTTTCACCCCCAGTTCCCCTTTTAAAAAACATTTTAAATGCATTTATTTCCTTTTGGTGCCTGATGATTTCCTGAGCTGAAGATTGGGTGTAATTTTACTGTCTGTCGTTGGCTGATTCTTGTTCATGGTGCTTTTTCCTTCTGTAGTTTGTCAACCTGGAATGTGAGCTCATGTTTGGAGTTTACCCATGGGAATTTTGTGAGGTCTAGTGGACTTTTCCTTCCAGACAGAACCTGTTTGCTCTGCCCAGTAACCCCCAGTGCTGCCCACTCAGCAACAGCCTATGCCAAAGCCTCAGCTCAGGGCTTCTGTGCCAAGGGTGAAAAGGAAGTTGCCCTTTAGGAGAGCATATCCATGGTGAGATTTCTGGGAAGGACTTTAAAAATCTTCGTGGAAAGCAAACGGATATAAGGCAACTTTCCCTGCTGTCCTGGAGTCAGATTCCAAGCAGCCGCCCCTGCATCCAGGACCGAACAGAGGACTCCAGACATGCCGCAGGGCCCAGCCACCGCTGTCACTCTGGTTCTCCACTCTTTTTTTTGTGTTTTTTTTTTTTTTTTAAAGATTTTTTTACTTTCTTGAAATCCCAGCTTCACATTTTAAAGTATCATTGTTATCTTTTATTTAGCATTTTGGGATGATTTGTGGTGGGAGTTGTTTATCCCCAGTTTCTCATATAAGATTTGTGTTTCTTGCTGAACGTGTTTGGTATCCTTGGTTAACTTAATTCATTCTATCCAGGACATTCATGGACGCTTAATAGGATACAGACACCATGTAAGGCATTGTGGGAAACATGGCAGTGACTGACAGAAGGTCCCCACAAGTCACTCGGCTCGTATTTAACCACAGGAACTTTTTTTGGGAACTGTCCCAGAAGACAATAAATGAGCTAGAAAATGAGATGAATATGAATTAAAATTTGTGTTTATCTTCACTAGAAGAATAGAAAGGTCTACATTTCAAATTATGTTAGTTTGCTTAAAGCTGGTTTTGATTTTACACATCCCGTGCTTTCAATCATTTAAGAAGGCTTATTTGTTTTCTTGCAAAACTGCCTCCATTAAGGCCTTGGGGAAGCAAAGCAGACTGTGTGGTGAGTGCTGAAGCACACACAGGTGGGAAGGTCCTATCAGACCCTCGACAGTGTGGCCCAGCAGCATGCAAAACGGTGTGCCCAAAGACTGGCTGACTGTGGCTTTACCACACAGGTCATTACTAGCAAGAAATCCTTCCCGTAGTCAGTTTTTAAAAACATAAGGCAACTTACAAGAAAACCACCAGGTTACTGTGTTGCAGGAGGTGGGTTGAGCAACTTCTAAGGTTTTTCTGGGTTGCACAGACATTCATTCAACCTCCTGTAATAAGCACCAATTTTAGAACATGGTCATGAGTAACTGTGCACACTTCTCCATTTTCAATGTGAGGTTAAGTTTATCTTCATTAGAGGTGGCCAAGCCAGCTCAGCAGTTTCAAGAACTGCACAGAGGGTCTCTTCCTAGGAGGCCTCTACCTCTGGACTCCAGAACCTTCCCGGGCTCAGCCTCCCATCTTGGCTTCCTTCCTTCTGGGTCCCTAGGCAGACCCTTGGCCTTGGACCTCTCAGAGAGTGCCATCCTCATTTGGGGCCTTCAGAGAGAATCTTGACTCTGAGCGTCTCCCTGGCACTGGCTTTTCCATGGGCACTGCGTTCTGCTCCTCATCGTTCCTCAGTTGTGCCTGGAGCTCGGACCCACAGCCCCACCAGCCTCATCCCAAGGCCCAGGCCTCCTCCTTGTCCAGAACAGGAGTTCAGTTCAGCAGTAATGAGTGAACCCGTCCATATTAGAAAGACTGTTCACAGGAGAACAGGTGCAAACTTTAACTTTAGATCCAGAGGAGACTTTTGGTAAACTGGAATTCATAATATACAAAGTAGCCACAAAAAGTGCAGTCACACTGCACAGAGCACAGCCAGGAACCCTGCAGCACCTGCTGGATGAAGGCACGATGGCACTGGCAGGTAAGAAAACACACATTGCTAGACTAGCAACAAAATCCAGAGTCCCATGTCTCTAAAACTTGCAGAATGACACCTATGATTATAAAATTTTAAAGAGCAAGAAAATTAACAGTCAACTTATTTTCCAAATAAACTCAAAAATAAAATTAAAACTAGAAAAACAGTAAGCATCTGAAAAAGAGAAAATGGTAACATTTCAAAACATTGTCAAAACTGATCAGTGGCATAATAAGAGCCTTAAATACCTTTGTTAATTAAAAAATAAAGCATTCAACTAAAGAAGCCAGAAAAATGATAAAACAAGTCAAGGAAAGCAAGAAGAAGGAAATCATAATAATAAGAGCACAAAAACGAAAGACACAGAAAGTTACCTCCTTCTTGGAAGAGAGTCCCATGAGGCCCCGGGCCTTGGTTTTGTAATTATTGATGTATATTCAAAATGCCCAGAACAGTGCTTGGCACGCAGGAATACTCAGGAAATATTTATTAAGGAGAGTAAATTTTAAAAAATGGTCAGATTTACAATAACCCACTTTTTTGGTATAGCCCAATAAAGTAGATATATTTATGAAATATTAAAACAAGAAAAATGAGAAACGTTATTTTACATAATTAAAGTGTGATGCACAACTCTGTGCTAACAAAGTCAAAGCTTCAACGAAATGGTAACATTCTGGGACTGTAAACATTTCCAGAACAGATTTAAGGAAAACCTAAAAACACCAATAACCAGAAGAGCTATTTTTAAAGAGTCTGTGAAATATAAGTTGTAAACATGTTAGTGAACCCAGGAGTTTTCACAAGTGAGTTCTTTTCATCTTCTAAGGTACACATTATTCCTAGGATATAAGAATTGTTCCAGAACATAGTAACAAATAAAGAAAAAGTTTAACATCTTATTTTTAAAGCTAGCATAAGTCTGATGTCAAAAGCAGACAATATACTGAAATAAATAGTGATAACTACAGACTAATTTCACTTATAAATACAAAAGGAAAAATCTCAAAATATCAAGGATAAAGAAGATCAATTTAGGAGTATATTAAACACACACACCTCAATCAACTAGATTTCCCCCAAGATTCAAAGATGACACATGCTTGCAATTAGTACAATATATCACATCCATATGTCAATGAAAAAAATGCTTATCCCAGTTGACATTCACTTGTCCTTGTTTATTTATTTATTTATTGGAGACAAGAGTCTTGCTCTGTCACCCAGGCTGGAGTGAAGTGGCGCCATCTCGGCTCACTGCAACCTCTGTCTCCCGGGTTCACGTGATTCTCATGCCTCAGCCTCCCGAGTAGCTGGGATTACAGGTGTGTGCCACCCCGCCTGGCTACTTTTTGTAGAGACGGGGTTTCATCATGTTACTCAGGCTGGTCTTGAACTTCTGAGCTCAGGCAATCTACCCGCCTTGGCCTTCCAAGATGCTAGGATTACAGGCATGAGCCACTGGGCTCAGCCTATTCTTTTTTTTTTTTTTTTAAATGAATAGAATTATAATTTCTTAGGTCTCATTAGAACAATTCCCTTCAGGCACAGGCAGTGCCACAGGGAGTGGTGGAGCCCCAGGGCAGAACTCTATGCCTCTGCTGGGCTGTGGAGCTGTCTGTCCATCTAAGGGAGATGTGGAACCTTTTTTCTACAGGAAGAAAATGCACACAGGCATGAGTGCACAGACAGACAACTGTGCACAATTCCAGGGGCTGATGGAATCAGAGCCCTGACTAGAAATTTCTCATTAACATTAGCAAAGTCTACTCCTGCTTCTACCACAAAATGTTTTTCACATTTTAATCAATAAAATAAAACATGCAAAATGAAATTTTTTACACATTAGAAAAGAAGAAAACAAAACTGTTGCTTGTGGATCGTGTAAGTCCATACTCAGAAAAATCAAGAGAAGTCAACAGAAATAATCAGTAAAACTATCAAGTAAATTTAATCAGGCCTCATTCAAAAGAGCTGCACAAAGGGTAAAATATCTAGGAATAAACTGAGCAGAAAATGTTCTGGGCCTAAAGTGAGGAAACTGAAGCACTTCCCCAAGCAACAGAAGAGAAATCCAAATAAAAGGGAGACAGACCCATTTCTGCATGAAAGACTCAGCTTGCTCAGGACGTCATTTCCTATGTTGAAACTTAACTTTTTTGGTGATGGTATCAAGAGGTGGGGCCTCTGTAAGGTGATCAGGTTGTGAGGGTAGAGCCCTCATGAACAGGGTTAAACCCCCGTGTCCCTCCGCCGTGTGGGAGCATCCTGAGAGGAAATGTGGCCTCACCAGACAAGGAATTGGCTGCACCTCGATCTGGGACTTCGTAGCCTCCAAAGCTTGAAAAATAAATTTCCATTTTTCATAAGCTGTCTAGCCTATGGTATTTGGTTATTGTAACTTGAATAGACTAAGATAATATAATTTTAAAAATTGTTCTTATGACTAGAAATCTATAAGAACTTATTTTTCTGGCTGGGAGCAGTGACTCGTGCCTGTAATCCCAACACTTTGGGAGGCTGAGGCAGGAAGATTGTTTGAGGCTAGCAGTTTGAGACCAGCCTGGTCAACACAGTGAGACTCTGTCACAACGAACAAACAAATAAAAACACAGATTGAAAAAAAAACCCGTTTTTCTTAAGCCAATAGAAAGGGACCAAAGAACATGTAGGAAAACCTGAGTACCCATTATGCTCGAGGTACCATGAGACAGGTAACTTGGGATAGGAGCGTCTCTATGTCTATGAAAAGTGAACTCAATGAATACATTATTTAGTTGATATTTAAATAGCTTGGCTTTTGCAGTAAAGACAGGCTAAGAAGCCTCTTGTTCTATGTTAGCCTTAGACTACACGACTACATGTGGCCTTTGCAAATCCTTTTGAAAAGTTTAGGATCCTCCCATTACCACTGTTAAATAAGAATAAAAATGGAGGCTAGAACTGACCTTTGCCTGTGAGCCAATGGCCTACCCTCAGCTCAGCTCAAAATCTACAGATGTCCATTTACCCACTTAAACTGTAAACCAATTTTGAGCTTTATTTCTTTGTTGAAACACCTCAGCACATTGTAGCCAATTAGTGACCCAAGTAATTCACTCAACCTAACCAATGAGAATTAAGCTTATGAACTTCCTCTTTCATAGCATATAAACCTTGCTGTAACCATGAGAAAAACTTCTTACCACTTTTGGCTTTGAAGTTTCCCTATTTGCAAACAGTTTGCTTCTCACTCAATAAAATCCTCATATCAAGTAGAAGTTCTCTAAACTTTCTTTTGATAGCTTTTTGGTGTCAGGAGTGGGAACCAAAGAAGACCCCTGATGAGCCCTGAGGCCAGTGAGTAGCCCAGGGCCAGCACCCACAGACCTACAGCATCAGTGCATAGCCCAGGGCCAGCACCCACAGACCTACAGCATCAGTGCGTAGCCCAGGGCCGGCACCCACAGACCTACAGCATCAGTGTGTAGCCCAGGGCCGGCACCCACAGACCTACAGCATCAGTGCGTAGCCCAGGGTCGGCACCCACAGACCTACAGCATCAATGAGTAGCCCAGGGCCGGCACCCACAGACCTATTGCATTTACTGCTTCCTCATGGGCCATGGAGGTCCAGGGTAAGTCTCTAGGATCTAATCTCTACACCCTTTGTGTTGAGCTTGCCCATTTTGTTGAGTAATCTTTGTTGAACCTTCTTGGTATGTCACCCTGTTCTGTACAGAAGTGGAAGAAACAGCTGAACTGTTTTGGAACAGCTGTTCATGTCTGGGTAATTTAAGGCAAAGATGGGTTCCACCTGGTCCAAAATCCTCCGTGGGCCAGGATCTTGTGCCTTTTTGGAAAAATGGGTAAACTTAAAAAAGGATAATTTGGAACTGCCATGCCACTTTGGGGAACCTTTAACATTTACACATCAGAAAAGAAAAAAACAAGACTGTTGTTTGTGGATCATGTAAGTCCATAAGTAAGATAGATCAGCTTAGGGGTACCCTTGAAAACAGAGGATCTTGATCGTTTCAGAGACAGTGAAATGCATTCTTTGTTATGCAGAAGCTTCTAAAAGACGAAATGATTCTCCAAAAGAATCCTTATAGTACACAAATGAAAAATCTTTAGTAAAAGTCTTTAGCCATTTAAGCAAATAACTTTATCTGCCAGAAACACAATTTGGATCCAGCTATTCTTTTATAAACTAGCAAGTTTTGTATTATTGTACCAGACACATGACTAAAAATTTTAAATGGAAGCTATAAGATCTCTGTGTCTCTCTGTATGTTTATGACATGTGTATTTTTTTACCTCCAAATGGCGTTTCCAAAATTAATTTATAAAAGAGCTCTATTTAATTGGCTTAAAGAAAAATAAGTACCTATAAAAGTAATCCTAAAACTTTCAGAAAAATAGGAATTTACTCAAATGCTTTTTAAGTTCACATGACGTGGATAATCTTTGGTAAGAAAGAATATTGTTGGTTTAGTTTTTTAAAAATAGAAAAGGATATACCTTCAGAGTTGTCAATATTAGTTATAATGCAGACATACAACTTTTATTACTAGTTAAATTATCTCCATTTTACAAAATTTCCAGGCAAGAAAGATGAAAAACAAATTAATTAAACTGATGAAAATCTAAAGATAAAAATTAAAACATTAATTGCTCAACATAAGTTTATCTACTTTTAGACAGAGAAACTGAAGATATTTGGGTCTCTTAGTAAATATGTCTTGTGTCACATAGAAAAATTGTATTCATGGATTTGCCAATCTTCAAAATGCTGGTGTGACAGATGGTTAATCAATACATATAGAAAGTTGGCGAGAGCGAGAGAGAAAGAATCTTCTGTAGTCAAGCTGGCTGAAATTGAATGATAAAAGTTTTTAAAAATGGGCATTAATGTTAAAAATACACAGATGCAAAGCTAGGATTTAGTCTTCTCTCTGTTAAAAGAACAAAGTTATCTTAAGAGTACTGATCTACTCTTGATAACAGATTGTGAAAGGCTTTTTGTGTTTTGAGTAATCTGCCTAGGAAACAAAGATTATGTGTTTCATCAAAATAATTTGACTACTTAAGCTTCTCTATCAAAAAATCTAACGCTTTTTAAAAATACAATGATGTAATTCTGTATTTGCCTTTGAAATCTTTGTCACCTTTGTTAAATGGATAATGTCTTAGTTCATTTTCTGTTGCTATACCTGAATACCTGGGACTGAGTGATTTATAAAGAAAAAATATATTTTTTATAATTCTGGAGGCTGGAAAAGTCCAAGGTCAAAGAGCTGCATCGTGTGGGCCTTCTCACTATGTCATAATATGGCAGAGGTCATCACATGGTGAGAGGGTATGCCAGTTCGTCTTTCTTCCTCTTATGAAGACACCAGTCCAATCATGGACATCCCATCCTAATGACCTTATCTAATCCTAATTACCTCCCAAAACTCCCATCTCCAAATGCCATCAACCATGCATATGGGGGTTACATTTCCAACACATGAGATTTGAGAGACACATTTAAGCCATAGCAGATAACTATCTGGGATCCTAATCAAGTGTTTTAAATCTTTTGATATTTTTTACAGACTTTTCAAAATCAAATTCTAAATGAGGTCTTTTTGGTCTCAAGCAAACTTTTGGATTTTCTAGAGGTCCTCTGGTAAAATAAAAAAAAAAAAAAAAGAAAAAGAAACAAAAACTCTCTCCTTATAAAAAGAGAGACATTAAACTAATCAGGCTTATTTGCATGGGAAGAATTGTCAAAGGTACAACTATTCAGGTTTATTTTACATGTTAAATTGCATGAGAAGCATTGCCAAATAAAGGTGATGACTAATCTTTATGCTGTATTTGTATGGATATATGTGATTGATGTAAGTGTTCCAAAAATTATATAAAATTAATGGAAATCTGATATGTCCTAGCATAATATTGTTAGTCATAATTTTAGTTACTATCTTAAAATGTTAACAATAAACTCTCATCAAATTTTTTATCTGTTAAAATTATTTTATTTATTTATTTATTTATTTATTTATTTATTTATTTATTGAGATGGAGTCTCACTCTGTTGCCCAGGCTGGAGCGCAGTGGCACGATCTCGGCTCACTGCAACCTCTGCCTCCTGGGGTCAAGTGATTCTCCTGCCTCAGCCTCCTGAGTAGCTGGGATTACAGGCATGTGCCACCACACTCAGCTAATTTTTGTATTTTTAGTAGAGATGGGGTTTTACCATTTGGTCAGGCTGGTCTCGCTCGAACTCCTGACATTGTGATCCACCTGCCTTGGCCTCCCAAAGTGCTGGGATTACAGGTGTGAGCCACCGCGCCTGGCCTATTTATTTGTTTATTTGTTTTTTTGTTTTTTTTTTGAGATGGGGTCTCACTATGTTGCCCAGGTTGAACTCAAACTCCTGGGCTCAAGTGATCTGCCCACTTTGGCCTCCCAAAGTGCTAGGATTACAGGCTAGAGCACTGTGCCCAGTGGACACATGGACATTTTAAGTCTTTTGTCATCCATAGATCTTATTTTTATTCTGTTTTCCTGAAAACTTTTGCAAGCAGCTATAATACAAAATGGAAAGAATTCATGGAAAAGACTAACAGACAGAGCTCTCTGGTAACTTTAAGATCACACCATTGAACTGGGTAAGAATTTCCAAAACTCTAATGTCAAATTGATGGATTCATAAAACTGCTAACCCAAGATCAAGCAGAACAAGAATTAATTACATAAGACTGAACTGACGAGGATGATTATAATTTTTAGGACTTTTTTTAAACTTTGCTGTTCTTTAATGTTTTGTTTTCCAGATTTAAAGAACCTCTTTTGGCTTTTTTCTCATGCTATCTATAACAAAGTAATTTGGTTAAGTATACTTTTGTAAACAAAAATGAAACATTCATTCTTTTTCTCTCTACCTGAACCCTCCAGAATTCAGAAACTCTTACTGCGTATTCTTTTCATGGCAATATGGGTGTTTATAAATTCAGTAAGAATCTGTTCTCCTTATTACAGGAAACAATTGTGCAAGTCCATGCCTTGGTTGCTTAGCCTGGAGCGGCTTTTAAAAGTCTAATCTGAGATTCCTTATTACCAGACAGTTTTAACGAGCAGAGATTGACTTTACGGAGCTAATAACCCCCTTGGTTATCACCAAAACTTTGACTGGAATGTCATATTTGAGAATGTGCATGGAACCACTATCCTTGATGCAGTTGCAGAAATGATCAGTTCAAGTTTAAGGAGACTAGACTGATTTTGTATACAGATTAGTCTTAGAATGATTATCTTTGGTAGGAATGGGGGTGACTGAAGAGACAAAAGTTGTGTTCTCGTAGAAAACTACAGTGTACCTGTTATCAGATTCTAGCCCTGTTCAATGTCTTTGAGGTTTGCTGTGTACCTCTAACCTGGACTGGAACTTGAGTTTTTCCTTTTCCCCCAGTGTCTGGCTATGACTTTCCAAATTAACATTTCCAATTTTCCCCACTCTTCTGACCTGGAATCACCAGAAATAAAACTGCCCTTTCCCTCACCCTGCAAGTTGAAACTGAAAAATTTGATATAAACTTCAGAGAAACCGCTGCCACAGTTCATATATGGACGACGTTCATGCCTGTTGCTGTGTGGGCCACTTAGAGAGCTCATTGGAACACGTGGTGATATCACATGGGACGTTCAAACTGCAAATCAGGAAAATTGTTCACATTGAAACCTCCCCCCCTCATTTTACCATCCAGAGATAATTTCAGCTCAAATCTACAAATCTCAGCTGGCTTCCCTCTGAACTGAGAGACTGAGTTTATAATTTGTTCCAACTAGTAACCTTTTTTTTTGTTTGTTTCCATAGAAATCTCTCTTAACAAATACCTGATTGTTCACACCAAGTAGAAGCCTAATTTAGGAGGAAGCTCACCTGTAGCACTGCCTCCTGATATGAGACATCCCTATGTTTATCTTGTTCTAGGTGATCATGACATGGTTCAACACTGTAAGCACTAATGCAATATTCAAAAGCTTATTTCCACCAGATCTAAGAAGTTTTCTGTGATCTGCTTCCAAAAGAAGACCATGTGCCCCATGCATTAGAACTTGGAGACTTAGTTTATTGGAAAAGATACCAATGAAAGACTGCATTTGAGTCTTGTTGGAATGGGTCTTTTCTACTGCAGAATATTTACAGTTATAGCAAAGATCTGTCCACTGTTGAGCCAGATTTGCATTAGGCAACCACCCAGCCTCGGGCTATTCACGGCTGAGGAGGAGCACGTTGTTGCATTGCGTTGTGCCTACATAAGTATCTCAGGAAAAATGGAAACCCGATTACACATTATCCAGGAAAATGCAGGTGGGTTTGGAAGCATACAATCTGAATCAGACTGTGACCCATTTTATCTTTTGAGCTGGTTAAATCTGGACAGGTGGCCTTTTTGGATGCTAGGTGTTATCCTCCTGAGAGTAACATCCACCACCTCTCTCGGGCGTTGTATCCACTCCAGCGCCCACTGACTCAGCAAATGGCCTCTGTGAGAACCAAGCAACAACCTGGAGGGCCTGCTGAGCTCCCACTTTGAAGCCTTCAGTGTCCATGGAGGAAGGACAGGTGGTGACAGGAATGCTGAATGGCTGCACTCTCAGTTCCACTCAGAAAAAGACCCCAAGGGAAGAACTGTCCAATAAACACAGAAATGCAGGTGGGGACTGACCTTTGCCCCAACCATGGCCCCACTCACTCAGTGAGATTCACAGAGCCCCACCCTCAGCTACGAAGTCAGCAGGCTCAGAACAGGGCAGAGTAGCACCAGAACCCGCCTGCCCAGCCAGCAAGCAGGACGCTCTGTGCACTTCCTCCCTTACAGAATCTAAACCTTTCTGTAGCCTCCATGAGATGAGCTTCTTACCTCTTTGGGGTTTAAAGTCTTCCTGTTCAAGAAAAGTTTGTTTCCTGCTTGAGAAACTACTCGTATCAAGCAAATCTCTCTGACCTTTCTTCAGACACCCCTACCCTACTTACTGTATACATTTGGAGTGTGGTGTAACATTATGGGGTTAAAAAATGGAGGGAGTCAGCCGGGCGCGGTGGCTCACAACTGTAATCCCAGCACTTTGGGAGGCCGAGGTGGGCGGATCACGAGGTCAGGAGATCAAGACCATCCTCGCTAACACGGTGAAACCCCATCTCTACTAAAAATACAGAAAATTAACCAGGCGTGGTGGCGAGCACCTGTAGTCCCAGCTACTCAGGAGGCTGAGGCAGGAGAATGGCATGAACCCAGGAGGTGGAGCTTGCAGTGAGCTGAGATCTGGCCACTGCACTCTAGCCTGGGTGACAGAGCGAGACTCCGTCTCAAAAAAAAAAAAAAAAAAGGAGGGAGTCTGTTATTGGATGCCCATTTTGCTTTTTCCCTGCAGTCCAAGTAAGTTTTTCACTATCATCTAACAGAAAATCTTTAACTGTTCGCCAAATTATAGTGTGCACAGGGTGATAGGAACTGGCTTCAGATTCAGTGAGTTCCACTCAGCCCTGGTGGAATTTCCTCTGGAACCATCATATCAATTTTGGATATAAATTTTTAAAAATAATAAAACAACATAGGTTTAAATAATGTAAATGAAAACAAGTGCTTGCTGCATTTTTGATGCCACTTTTAAGAATGTTTCTATGAGACAGCAAACATTCTGAATTCATCCTAATTACCTGGTCACCCATTTCCTTTGGGTTTCTAAGGCAGTAGAATAGGCTGTGCTGAAAACAGACAGTCAGACAGACAGACAGATAGATCTGCAGACAGATAGGCAGAAAGCCAGACAGACTTGCAGACAGATAGACAGACTGGCAGACAGACGGGCAGGTAGACCGGCTCCCAGATGGACAGAGAGGCAGCTATCATGAAGTGTGGCTCAAGGCCATTCCCAGTGTATCAATGGGTCACCGAATGTGTGAACAACGATTAAATCCTCTCTGATTACATGCAAATGAGGCTAACCATCATCCTCATGTAATTACACATGGTGTTATATTTGTTTCAGTTGTGACTGGCTTTAAGAATAGAACAGAAGGGCAAGAGCTTCAGTGTTCTAATTCTGGATCTTGGTGGCCACACCCCCACGTCTTCCTGAAGCACCTATCCCTGCCTGTCTCTGGTCCCACCTGTCCTGCGTGCCCCTGCCCTGCCTCCACCTGCCTGCCACACACACTAATTCCATTGCCCACCCTGGAGCAGCCTTGACACTCACTCGGCAAGGATCCCAAGCTCTCCCCACTGCTCTGCAGAGCCCCTTCCCCTCATCTTTGTCTGGGTGAGGGAGTCTCTCCCAACTTCATCCAAAACCTTGTGGCCATGATGGAGAAAGTGCTTCTGTTCCAGTCCCATTTGCAAGGAACCTCAATTGGTGCCCAGCCCCCTTTCTTCCCTAAAGCAGTGACCTCAGGTAGTTCTTCTGGGAGCAGTTTCCTCATCCCTAAATGAGTGTGTTGGTGAAGGAGGTGTCTAAGTCTCTTCCAGCTCCATCTTTCCACAAATATCTGACCTGGAGTGACAATAGCAGAGTCCTTCACACAGCACGTGGGTTTAATAGCTTTCCAGCTTTCCAGTGAGCCACAGGAGCCACAACCCGGGCGGCTGCACCTGCTAGCTGGGCCAGGCCTGCTTCTCACCTGCTGTCCTGGGCAATCATGCACAGCCCCGTTCTCTCGAGAGAGGCCAGGTCTGGTGGACACATTTACTGTCACTCCATTCATAACCCAGCCGGGAGGTATGCAGTTTGGTGGGTGACCACCAACATTTGGAAGACGACAGCAGAGAACCTGTGGTTTTGTGAGGTGTCTGCACTCCATCACAATGTGAACTGTGTCCCTAACAGCAGGTCTCAGGCAAACTCGAAGCCAGCCTTTGGGCTAGGCCAAGGGGCTCTTGACTCCATGGCTGGCCATGCTGGAGCCTGCGTCTGCTGCCGGCAGTGGCTGGGCTGGTGCATGTGAACATTCTCAGGAAACCCTCTGATAGAAGCCTTCTTTACCCCTTAGCAGATGTGCCCTTGTGGGATGGGCTCTGACAAAGTCTCAGCTTCTCAGCCCACATCAGCCCCATCACGCACATCTCCGTCTGGGAAACTGCTTCTTCCAGACCCTTTGTGTAATGATGAACATCTTAACCAATGCCACCTTGCACAGGGTGCTGTGGGGTGCAGAAGGCAAAGCCGCATCAGCACTCAGACAGCTTCTGTCCTGTCCTTGGTAAACAAGACCAATGCGCACCAGGCCAGAGGGGCAAGGGCCGTGCCTCTAAGTTCTGCAGGCAGGCAGGAGACTCTTGGCAGGACCACACGAGGCGCGGGCGGGAGAATGAGAGTGTTCGGGGCAGGAACTCTGGGAGCACTTAGTGAGTGAAGAGAAATAGCAAGTGATGGGGCAGGCAGCTGGGCACCCTGGAGGGCAGTGCTGCCAGGTGGGGCAGGAAAAGCATGGGGCACGAGACAGGACGTGGAGGCCACTGGGGCAGGATTTCATGCCAAGTGACAGCACCCACCCTTGGCCTCTCCCTCCCAGAGTGGCACAATGTGTCCCCTGTTCCTTCTGCCAGGCTTCAGGCTCCTGCAGAGAGGGAGCTGGGCACGGGATTCAGGGCACTCTGCCTGTGCAATGGCAAGCAAGGTCAGCGCCTGGTGAGTGTCTGCAGGGCCACTGGCGGCGCAGCCTCACGCTGCAGAATGTGTAGAGTTTGCACCTCGCATGGGTCCCTGGAGCACGTGTGCTTGTTGGGGGGTCTCTGCCTTGTGCTGGCATGGAGTGGGACGCAGGGAGGATTTAGGGGCATGGACTCCACCCCTCACTGGAGGCCGCTAGTTGCCAGTCTCAGAGGTAGGAGGTGCCTGTTCTTGCCTTGAAAGTCAAAGGCTGGAGCTTCCTTTTGCTTCTTAAATGTTTTAGACACCATCATAAACCACAGCCTATTTTTGTGGGAAATATTCTCCAAGATGCCACTGCAATATTTTCCAAGGGCATCATGGCCCATGGAAGCTTCTTCCCAAAACTGAGGTGCCATCTCAAGATTCAGGATGAGAACACTGCACTGCGTGAAAGCATTCGCAAGTCGAATTTTTCTTCTTTCAAGTTACTGGCAAAATATCCTTTGAGGACATTTACTTTGAGGATATATCCTTTGGCAAATATCCTGGTGTGAAGCACCAGATTCTACAATTCACTCTGCTTAGGAGACTGTCACGACCGTTATCATAACGGTACAGTGTTTTGCAGTTTACAAAATGAATTCATGCAGTTCTGGCAACAACCCTGTGAAGGCACCAGATTGAGTCTCACTGCTCCGTTCTCATTACACGAATGAGGCAGGTGGAGAGTTTTGTTTGTTTGTTTTGAGACGGAGCCTCGCTCTGTCGCCCAGGCTGGAGTGCAGTGGTGAGATCTTGGTTCACTTCAACCTCTGCCTCCCAGGTTCAAGCGATTCTTCTGCCTCAGCCTCCTGAGTAGCTGGAACTACAGGCACGTGCCACCGTGCCCGGCTAACTTTTGTATTTTTAGTAGAGACCGGGCTGGTCTCGAACTCCTGACCTCGTGATCCGCCTGCCTTGACTTCCCAAAGTGCTGGGATTACAGGCGTGAGCCACCGTGCCTGGCCACATGGTGAGTTTAAGGACACGGCTGTCATGCTGAAGCTGACACCAGAATCGAATCCCATGACACCGTCTCACTGGAGGAAGCCTCCCACTGCGAGAATCCAGAGTTACTCTTTTGTTTCAGGTTTTTTTTTTCTTTAGGAGTAACCGGTGATTCCTTCTGAAAAGGCCACATGCTGCGGGATTCCAGCCCATGACATTGTGGAAAGGCAGAACCATGGAGCCAGGGCAAAGGTCGGTGGTTGCCAGGGGCTGGGGAAGGAGGGACGAAGAGGCGGAGCAGGGGGAGTTTCAGGGCAGCGAGGACGACCCGTGCGATGCTGTGGTGGCGGGTCCTTGTCATTAGGCCTTTGTCCAAATCCACAGAAAGCAAAGAACCAGGAGTGAACCCTAAGTAAACCAGGGACTCCAGTTAACAATAAGGGGTCAATATTATACCAAAGCCGTCAGTTGTAACAAATGTACAACATTAACAAACACGTTAATAAGAGGCACTGGGCAGTGCGGACTGCACGAGAACCCCTGTAGTTTCTGCTTAACTTTTACGTCACCATAAAACTGCTCTAAAAAGTCAATTAACTTGAAAAAGCAGGAGCTGCTAAGTCCAGTGGAGAACTCAGGGACGCCTAGGGTGGTTCCATCTTAGGAATGTGTGTTCCGGTGTGCACCAGGGAGGAGCGCTGAGAATTGCTTTTCCAACAGCAAGGTAAAGCACAGACATGATCTTGACTTGTTTCGCCCATGGAGGCCTGTGAAAATCAGACCGTGAGCTGGGTTGTGTGGAGGTGCCCTGTTCTGACCCACGCTGGGGACTGTGATATCCCAGAATCCGGAATCCGAGGTGCGTTGAAGAGGCCTTCCAGAAGCAAAAGCTGTGACAGCCCGGATCCTGCGCCATGGCTGCGTGGCTGAGACTGCCACATGGGTTCTGCCCCCAGGCCTGCACCATGGCTGCGTGGCTGAGACTGCCACATGGGTTCTGCCCCCAGGAAGGGCTAAGGCTGGCGCCTGCATGGTTCTGCTGAGTCTTCAGGAAGGCGAGAGAGAAGCTGTCAACCTGGGGAATGTCAGTGTGAAGTTTCTTTCCAGGGATGCTCTTCCTCTTTACATGGGCCACCTGGGTGTTGCAGCTGCGCTGATTCTCCATGGTCAGGCGTCGTGCCCAGGAGCTAGTCCTGCTGGGTCTCAGCTCTGCCCGCCTCCAAGTGCCTGGGCCAGGACCCTCGGCTCACAGTGCTTGCTTTGCACCCCGTGGGCTGGCACAAAGCCACCACTCCTCAGTGAGTAGCTGACACCCATGTAATAAACACAGAAGTGACACAATTCTCTGAAGCAGCAAAAGTGCATCTTGGAGGCTGGTTGTGACGCCAGCAGTTTGTCTTCAGGTTCTGTGAATAAAACATCAGCTCTCACCCCAAATGGTCGAGAGAAGACTCACACAACCTCATGTGAAGAAAACCACACTCTGCCAGGATCCCAATAGTGAGATACGGCTTCCCCAACAAACAATACCCAGGATCCCAACAGTGAGATACAGTTTCCCCAACAAACAATACCCAGGATCCCAACAGTGAGATACAGTTTCCCCAACAAACAATACTCAGGATCCCAACAGTGAGATACGGCTTCCCCAACAAACAATACGCAGGCGGGGGTGCTTTCTATCCTCTCCCTGCTGCCCCCATAATCCAGGCTGCAGCAAGTCCTGGGCAGTGACTATGGTTGGCTGGGGGACCCACTCAGTCCTCACCCAACCCCTGAAGGCACTGAGCCTGAGGGTCTTTTACAGGGAAACCGGCAATGAGCTTGAAGTCTTCTGACCTCAAGAACGGTTCTTCCTCTACCTACTAGAGCACAGCATCCATCAGCCTTGACTGTTGCCCAATCCTGACAGAACCTACAGAGGAACCGGCATCTGCAGCAGCACACCGGTACATCCGCACACATGCTGCAGCACAGCCATACACCTGCGACAGTACACCTGAACACCCGCATACCTGCTGCAGCACACCGGTACATCTGCACACATGCTGCAGCACACCTGTACACCTGCGGCAGTACACCTGAACACCTGCACACCCACTACAGCACACCCGTATACCACACACCTGCTGCAGTGCACCTGTACACCTGCAAGGAGTCAGGACAGTCCCACCACATTATTCACATCACAGTGATTTTTGTTTGTGTTCACACCACGGTTTGTTGGGGAAGCCGTACCTCACTATCAGGATCCTTGGTATTGTTGAGTGGACAGGACAGTGTCTCCCAAGTTGGACTAAGTCCTGACCTGAGTAGGATTTCTTGGAGAAGCCACTGTCTGAGCTGGAGAGGGAATCACACAGTGGTAGCAGCACGGCCTGTACCACAGAGTGAAAGCAGTGAGCTCTGGAGTCCATTCAGCAACTCCGGTCACAACCTGGAAACGCTGCTGGGAGAACAATCCTGGTGTCTCCAGGCCTCAGTTCCTCATCTGTGGAAGGGGAATAGTTCCTATCTGGCAGTGTTGTGCATTGAATTTAGAATTTCATGTAAAGTGCTTAGAACACAGTAAGCCCTTAATAACAACTATTATTATAACTAATGTTATTGGCACATTCTAGATGTTCAATACATATTAGTGATTTTTGTCAGCAAGGAAACCTGAGACAAGTCTTTATGTGCTTTATAACTCAGGTTTCTCCACCTGTAAAACAACAACAACAAAAAAAACCTGTCCCACTGTCTCAAAAAGTACATGGGACCCTAACAATTATACCTCACTGGCTGTACACTGCATACAGGATGACAGTACGAGGCTGCATTTCTGTGAGAGCAAGGCATTGTACATCTAGAAGGTGCTGTGATTAGCAAGCATGGCTGTGGGGAAGGGAGAAGTTACTCATAGAGGGAAAGGAGGAGCAAATTAAGACTTAAAAAATTACTGTGGACGAAACAGGACGGCAAATCAAAAACAAGGTAGGCATCAAAGGAGACTCCCAGCACAGACACACTGGGACCATGCACAGGGGCCAGCCTCCTGCGACCATCGCTATCCCCAGTGACCCCAGCACAGACACGCTGGGACCACGCACAGAGGCCACTTCCTGTGACCATTTTACCAAACTGGTAAAGCCTGGATTCCTTGGGAACCTACTTCACCCCAGGAGCTCCGTAGAAGCATCAAATTGTGGTTTATGGAACTGGAGCAACACAAGTGAGGTGAATAGAGGGCTTTGCACACAAAGTGGAAGATAAGGGCCGATGTCTCGACTGCTCCTGCAAATCCCCTGCCCGTGGATGAGTCTGTGGCTGCCCCTTCTGAGCCATGTCCCCTTATGGTAAAGTGTGGTCATGCAGCATCTTATCCCATGGGATGGCTGGGGGCTGAATGAGCTGGTCCATGCAGAGTTCAGCATGGTGCCAGGTGCTCTGTGAACACTCAACAATTTATGCTATTTGGCATGATATGATGATGAAAAGAATTTTTGTAACGGAAGGGATGTGAAAGGTTGTGTAATCCCACAACTGCAGCCCTCCTTGCTTCCTTTGCACATGTCTACCTCGCAGGGGGCCCAGGGTAAGCCCCGCCTTGCACATCACTCCTCACACACTCCCGTTCCCTCATCAGCATCAGCAGTGGGGGGACGAGGGGCCACGAGACCTGCCTGGCCTCCTCCCATGGTTCCTGGGATGCAAGCACTGGTCAGTGCCACAGGAGGAGGCTGGAACACTCAGAGCTGCAGCCGGGAGCCTGCCTGGCCCCGGAGGCTGCTTCCCAGTCAGCTGTCCTCCTTCCACGGGCCTGAGCAGTTAGAAAAGCCACCTGGGCCGGGGGCGGGGCTCATGCCTGTAATCCCAACACTTTGGGAGGCTAAGGCACGCGGATCATCTGAGGCCAGGAGTCTGTACTAAAAATACAAAAATTGGCCAGGCTGGTGGCGCACATCTGTGGTCCCAGCTACTCAGGAGGCTGAGGCACAAGAATCACTTGAACGTGGGAGGCGGAGGTTGCAGTGAACCGAGATTATGCCACTGAACTCCTGGGCAGCGGTTAGTCCCTCAGAAAACAGAGGTGAGAACCTCCCGGGGCTTTCCTGTGAAGACAGAGTCAGATGCTGACGTGAGGGTTCCCCACCTGCACAGCCTGCCTTCCACGTGGACTCTGCAGGCTGAGCCCGCTTTAAGCAAAAGGACACGGCAATGGACGGCTGGGGCCCAGAGTGAACTCGGCGAATCTGACACTCAGGAAGCCAAGAGCGCCGGGTGCGACGGGAGCGGGTCTTACCCTGTCCCCTCCAGACAGGCCCAGCACCATGTTCTAATCTGAGGTCAGAAGGAGGAGACAGTGACCTGAGTACCCCATTTACCCTCTCCTCTGGGATTTTCTCCTCAAGATGACAGGCTGAGGAGTGTTTGTGGGTTCTGGTCTGCCACTGCCCTTTGAGCTATTTATCTTCAAATATTCACTTCCTTTCCCGTTTTAAACTGAAGAGTCTTGACTCATTCCAAATTGCATAGCCTCCGGCATCAAAATAACTTGAACCAAATCACCAAAATAACCTCCTTCCATGAGCAATTTTGGGATTTTTTTGGGAGGAGCCTGTTTTCTTTTCTTTTCTTTTTTTTGAGACGGAGTCTCACTCTGTCGCCCAGGCTGGAGTGCAGTGGTGCGATCTCAGCTCACTGCAAGCTCCGCCTCCCGGGTTCTGCTGTTTTCACTGAGATTTGTGGTCTACCAGAGGGAGGTGGTTTGCAACCTGGCTTTCTGCTTGGAAGGGCTGTGGCTCGGCGTCTCGGAGTCCTGGGCCCTGTGAGTCTCACGGGCCTGGTGCGGGGCAGTGGCACGGGCTGCCAGCAAGAGCTGCCTCCCTTCTGCTCTCAAGACTAAGGCGTTGGGAGCACAGGCGGTGACTGTTGCCCGCACACGCGTGTGAGTGTGCAGCCTCTCCGGGGAGAGTGGGTGACCCGGGGAGTCAAGGCAGGTGGAACAAGCCAGACCCATTCAAGCAGCAGAGATGCTGAGAGATGTGGTCCTGCGGGGGCTGGTGGGGGCAGAAAACATTTCTTCAAGACACTGGCAGTTACTGGAGGAAGGTGAGAGGTAAACGTCATTATATTTCAAAAAACACTGTAGACTTTGAGAGCTTTGTGTGCTCTTTTGCTTTTCCTTAGGTTGAGACTGAAAACGTCAACACAGGCGGCTGGTCTCGTCCGTCTTCTCAGAGGTCATCCTTGAGGGAATGGGAAACTCAGACCAACCATGTTTTAAGAAGCGCCCTTTAGTAGAAGTCAGGGCAGGCACCGCGGCTCCACACTCACTTTCGAGGGTGCTGGCGGGTGTGGCTGGGGCTCACTCTCACGGCCGGAAGAGAGGAGCCTCTCCACCTCGCTCGGGAGATTTTTTAAAAAATGTCTTATTTCTCACAAAAACAACCACTTCCCTGGGCTGAAAACTCCCCTGGAGTCTGTCATTGCAGAGCAGTGCCAGGCTCAGGATCCAAGATGGGAATGAGGAGCTGTTCCGCCCACTACAAGCAGGTGCCCAGAGTGTCCCTGGGTCTGGTGGTGTGAGACCCACAGCGTCCCTGGGTCTGGACAGGGGAGACCCCGCAGTGTCCTTGGGTCTGGAGAGGGGAGACCCCGCAGCATCCCTGGGTCTGGAGAGGGGAGACCCCACAGCGTCCCTGGGTCCAGACATGAGAGACCCCACAGTGCCCCTGGGTCTGGACACGGGAGACGGCCCACAGCATCCCTGGGTCAGAGAGGGGAGACCTCGCAGCATCCCTGGGTCAGAAAGGGGAGGCCCCGCAGCGTCCCTGGGTCCGGAGAGGGGAGACCTCACAGCATCCCTGGGTCAGAGAGGGGAGGCCCCGCAGCGTCCCTGGGTCTCCTGGACAGCGGCCACCCCGTGCCCAGTACTGATGGGCGCCCCTCGTGACCCCCCTTTCAGGGCTGGTGGTCAGGTCTGAGTGACGGAAAGAGAGCAGGAAGCTGAAGGGTAGGATGGGGAGCAGGCTCACATCTGTGATGGGAAGTCTGCTTTGACCTCTCAAGAAAAGGCTCAATTTTTAGGGAAATAATTTCCAAATCATTTAAGAGGCCCCAAGAGGAGAGATGCAGAGGAGGGGATGGTCTCTCACTGCAGCCCTGGTCTCATTCTCCACAGAGGAGGCTCCTCCCCTATGCTCCACCCCAGGGGAGCCAGGGCCTCGCCTCTGCCATCTGGGACGAGAAACCTGTGGCTTCACTTCCAGACTCAGCAGAGGAAGAGGCCACGGGGTCTCCGATGAGCACGTGGAAACTCGCTCCTCCAATCTTGCTGTCTGAGGGACGGGGACATCGTTTAGACACAGGCCAGAGAGTGCCCAAGGCCCACGGAAAGTTGTACCCATGGCTGCTGCTGACATCAGCCACTAGCTAAGCTCAGGACTCAGGAGCCCTTGGAGCCCCTGACCCGTCAGCCAGGGCTGGCACTCAGGAGCCAGAGCTGGGGAGGCCCAGGCGTGGCCACATGCACAGGCACCGCTCTCCCTGGGGGAGCAGTGGAGACATCCCTGGGTGGCGTCCTGTTCTTCCTCTGAATACGGGCTGGTTTCCCAGGGAAGAGTGTGCACTGCTGTTACCCCAAGTGAGCCTGCGGTGATAATTGCAGTGTGATTTCGCAGCTTCTTTGCAGGGTGGCATCCGGCTCTGGTGGTGAGATTTTAAAGAGGAAGATCCTGTGTGTACAGGGCTGTGAGGCAGACAGCCCGTAATCAGTGCGACTCTGTGCCATGCCACGCACCTTATTTTAAGCCACGTGTTTCCTTTGTGGTGTGTCCGAGTTAGACGGAGAACTGATTTTCCTTTAAAATCCAAACATGACATTTCTGAAGTACAGAAACAGTCAGAGACATTTGGAGCTTTTTATCCCATTGGGACCTAGTTCATGCATAGAGTTTAGGATTTAAAAACGCAACTGACCTAGGAAGTGAGGGCCTTTGCTTTGCTACCAAATATTCATACTACTTTGCTTTAAAACATGTGCCTGGCAGATCTCCCGAACCTAGTCCCAAGGAGACATCAGACAGACCGCGGCAAAGCCGCTTCGTGGAATGAGAGGGCTGAGGTCTCTGAGGGTGTCACGGCCACAAAGACGGAGAGGGGCCGGGGAGCCACCACAACCACACACGGCGCGCTATCCCGGCCTGGAGTCTATGAAATCGGAGCCGAGGCAGCAAATCAGATGACAGCGTTAGTGAAAATGGACATTTCCTAAATTTGATGACACTACTGAAGTGACTTAAGAGACCAGCCCTGCTTTTAGGGGATTCCCTAACATTTAAGGGGCGAAAAGGCGTGTGTGTGCAGCCCACCCTCGAATGACTGTGTGCTACACACACCCAGTGTAAGGGCCGGGCAAATGCTCACAGCCGGTGACGGGGCTCACAATCGGGGAACCTGGCCCTGTTCTTGCAACTAACTTCAAAACAGCTTTTAAGAATGATATGGCAGAGAGAAAGTGACAACTGAGTTTCCTCATTGTGCTGACAAAGTCTGGGCTTCAAAGGCAAAGCTCGTATAAATTTAAGTGATATTTTTAGTACTTAAAATTTGATTTTTGTAAATATAAAATCAATATATTCTTATTTTTGAAAAAGCAGAAAATAGAGCAAAAGGGAGAGGAGAGAACAAGAGAGAGAACAAGAGTGTTACCGGGAGCCCCAGGCTCAAGGCCCTGCTGTTCTGCCTGCTCGGCCGCTATCCCGCCCACAGTGGTCTCCACAAGCCCCCTGCTCCCATCCAGGTTCCAAATCATGTTGACATGACAGGTGGTGCCTGACAGGCAGTAGGTGAATCCCTTCAAAACTCTTCCTTCTCTCTTTGTTTTTCTTTTAAGTCTTTCACAGACCTCCCTAGAACCCTGAATTGTGGGTTTCCACACTTTCTTCAATTCAGTTGTTTCTTAGGACCATAAATGCTGAGTCCTGGAGGGGCCCTTGCGGTGTGTCCTGGAGGGGCCAGTGTGGTGTGCGGTGGACAATCTGGAGGCTCTGCTGAGTCCTGGAGCATGTGCTGTGTGTCCTGGAGGGGCCAGTGTGGTGTGCAGTGGACAATCTGGAGGCTCCCTGGGGGCTCCGGGCAACAAGCAGCAGGGCGCGCACCTTCTTGGAACCAGCGGCCCCGCCCCACCCACCTGTGGGGCCCAGCAGCCAGCTGCTGGGTGCCCAAGCTGAACATCTGCCAGCCACATACAGACCTCCCCTTAAGGGGAGCAGCAGGGAGGCTGGACCCTTCCCCAGAGCAGAATGCCAGGGGTCCTGTCCAAGGCTGCCCAAGCCCAGAGACAGCCCTCCTATCCATCGAGGCCGGGCGAGTTTCAACCCCTGCCCGGGGCCACTCACTCCTTCATGCAGAGCCTGGTGTGCAGACCCTGCTGCCTTGGATGGTCCGTCCTGTGCCAGGCACGTACCTCCCCTCCTCCGGCATCGGCCAGCTCCACACCCAGAAGCGCCTGGTGCACCGTGGTGGCCCTGGTGCTGGTGTTTCCTGCAGGTCCCCGTCCGGCACTGCACATCATCCCGGTGTGCTCCTCCGTCCTTCCACCTTCCTGGCCACGTGGGCCTCTAATTCCTTCGCCTTCATCTCCCTCCCATTAGGAGAATCTTCCCTAGCGGATTCCTTTAGAACTTAAAGAACTTGGAGACCCAGTCGCCGTCCCTGGGCACCAGCGTATCTGTGCATTTCCTTCTTAACCTCCTTCCCTGGTCCCGTATCTCCTTTGGCCCTGAAAAGACTCATCCATTTATTTGGAAAGTATTAAGCATCACATGCACAGATTAAAACTAAACAGCAGAAAAGTGCTCATAATCCTGTCTGGTTGTGTCAGGTGACTGGTGGATGATTTCTGCCTGTGGCCAGATTTCTGCCCCGGCCTGAGGTTAATCTCGTGGCCCCTGCAACAGCCACAGGTCCTGATCCACCTTGGGATGCTTCTGCAGTACTGTGTCCGTGGTCGAGTCCACCCTGTCTGTGGCTGCCTTGCTGTCCCCTTTCCCATCACTCAATGAGCCAGTGCCCTCGTGGCTGGCACCTGCTGGGCACCTGCTGGGCCTGAGGACCGTGAGGGGAGGCTTCCTTCGGAAACGCTGCTGCTCTCAGAGGTGGTTTGGGGCAGGCTGCTCTGGGGGTCTCTGCCAGGCTCCTCCTGGCACCGTGGGAGGCTGGCGTGTCCTTGCAGGGCTGCAGGAGGGTTGGCGGGATGACCAGATGGGGCCTCCCACAAAGGCGTCCGCAGTGCCAGCTGCTGTGATCTTTGTCGCCAGGGATGGGAGCCCTGGGGAGTGAGGTGTGCCATCAGTGGGACGAGTCACTGCAGGGGCCTGAGTGCTGGAGGAGGGCACAGGCTTATTTTTAGGGATGTGGCGTAACATGGAAGAAATGCATGCACTTGAAGCACGGGAAGGCCGAAATGCCAAACAGTTCTCGTGGCTAAATTTAGCAGACGTGCTCTTTATGTAGGAATGGAGTTAACAAGTATGTGACACAGAAGACTTACGGGAGCCGGCCACCTCGCGTGCCCACCATGGTGTGCTGCTGGGGCCGTTTCCGGGAACACCGCGCTCCGTCCCGGCCGCCTCCACCACAGAAGCAACGGCAGGGGCTGTGAGGGTCTTAGAGGTTCGACTGCGTTACCCCTGCCTGACCCTGACTCGAGGAGGGAGGCCCCCACTCCGTGCTCTTTCATCGGTGCCTGAGATGAAATCCAAATCACCAAGAATTCCCACTCCCTTTGGGCTTTTGACACAAAGTGTGCTTTTCAGTGCCTTGTTTCAAGAAACACAGGCTTGAAGAGGCACCTTTTGGAAGCTGAGCAGCAATTCCAGCCCGTTGGGACGCACAGACCGAGATTTCTGGGCCTGATCCCAGGAGTGGGACAGGGCGGCACAGGGCTTTGTGCAACATCACTCAGCCATCGGTGAGTGACAGCTGGGCGGATTCTCAGGCCTGGAATGATGAGGCCAAGGCTTCTGGCCTCTCGTGTAAGGACTCCAGGCTCTGACTCTGACTGGCATCAGCTGGGAATGTGCTGGAAAGGCAGGGTCTCAGGCCCCACCCAGACCCACTGGGCCAGAGCCCATACCACGACGAGTCCCAGGAGCTCCTCAGTGGCCTCTTGGAAGCCTGAGCCCCACCGGGGTGAGTGGAATCCCCAGCCTCACACCTGCCCTGCCGGCCGCTGCCGCTCCCATCCTCTGCCTGAGCCGTTTTCTGTTTTCCACACAATGGGAACCCCAGCCCCCAACCCATCAGCACAGAAGGGATGTGATGGGATGAAGGGCAGGGCAGGGTAGGGCAGGGCTATCGGGCCCCAGCACACGGCTTGGGGGAGCCTCCCACGTTTGGTGATCCCGAGCCCTCAGTCTGCTGGGAGAACTGTGGCTTACAGGGAAGTACGGGTGGGAAAGGGGAGAAGAACAGCAGCGGAGGGCAAGGGCTGAGGCCGTTGCTCCTTGATACACCATGGGATGAAACCCTTTACTCAGTGAAGACCTAAGACTCCCTCAGGCCTGAAAGCTGGTCTTGGCAGGAGGAGGACACAGACGGGAAGACCTCGGATATGGAGACTGATCCCCGGCTGGCGAACCTGCTTCAGGATCTGACTGTAGCAGGTGAGACCCCAAATAAAGGCCCAGACCACAGCCAAGGCCCATACAGCCCAGCAGGCTCTGGGTCCGGATGAGATGCAGCTGCTCAGCAGTGCCCAGGGCTGCCCCAGAGCCCTCTGGTCCCCAGAGCCCTTCTCCTCCCAGGGGCTCCCACACCCACATCTCTGCTGATTCCCTCACACATGTAGACAAGTCTGTGGCTTCTGTGGAGGCTAATTTTTTTTCTCAAATTTAATTAATTTTGAAAACAATGAACACTAATGATTGCACACACAACACCCAGGGCAGACTTTGGCCCTGTGCAAGCAGGAAACACAACTAAAAATGTGAATCTGGGAAGCAAGTGGGCACTGATGGGACGAAGCATGAGCTCTGGGCAGGAGGAACTCTGTTCAGTTCAGCTCCCAGGCAGTCCTGTGCTCTCCGGAGGGCAGAGCCGGCCCAGGGCCGTGCGTGTCCGCCCCGCGCCTGCCTGGGGCCTGTTCTGGCGCTTGCAGCCTCCAGAACGCCCTGCGCTATGTGCCGTCGCCTCATCTTGGAAACGAGTCCCTAAGCCAACCAAGTATTCAAAGTATTCAAAGACCAGAAACTGCAACAGGAAGAAAAATTATTCATTTTGGTTTTGTGCCATCCTTTTCCTTGCTTTCTCACTTTAAAATATTTTGACTTTCTAATCCCTTAGCAGTGAATATGTACTTATAATATTTGCAGAATCTCTGAAATGTTTAATTAAGAAGAAAAATAGTCCTTCAGACCAACAGCAAAGCATCAGGGGATCACAGAGTAACTGTGCTCACGCAGGCAGGGTTTAATTACAGGCCTTGATGAAGGACCAATGGACCTAGAAGAGCCTGCCACGTGTCCCTGGGATGCCTCCCAGGGTGTGGCCGGGGGAGACGGGAGATAAGAAGCTTGGGCATGACTCTGTGAGCTGACACTGCCACGCAGGCGGTGGCTGTCACTGCCTCCCAGATCCACGTCACTCTCTATGACCCAGGGACTCGGAATAGAGGTTCCCAGGGAATGCTTATTCATGGAGTGAATAAAGGAAGGAGAGAATGAACAAAGGAGCATCAGGCCCAGGCCTCCTGACGGAGCCTGCACATGTGGGGCTCTGGGTGATGCTGCTGGGGTTCTTGGTCTCTGCTCTTCACCAGCACCTCTGTCCTAATGTCTCCCAGGCACGGCTGCCGGCCAGGTGCAGACAAAGACGAAGACTCAGAGGTGGTGCCTCCAATGCACCGGGGATCCCACCTGGACCTTGAAATCCCCCCCCAGGCTACAGAAGCCCCCGAGACCCCTGGCTGCTCCCTTTCCTATGGAAGCCTGGGGCAGACGGTGTTGTCACTGCTGTGATTTCACACACCGGAGCCAGCTGTCAGCCACAGTGTGCGACGACAGAGGCCTCAACGTTCCCCCCTCCCTGGCTGAGCTGGGTGTAGCCATGCACCCCAGGACCTTCCTGAGGGCCTTCCTCAAGGGCTCACAGCCATGTGCACCGGAGCTGGGCCCCCAACACTCAACTCAGTCTTCTCTCAACTCCACTGGAAGCCATGGGCGACAGCGCATCTTAGACGGGCCACAGTCAATGCAGTCCCCAGCCGGGTGGCTCCTGCAGGTGCCTTCAGCCCACTCAGGGAGGGCGGTGGGGCCAGGCGCTGTCCTGACCAGATGGCAACAAGCAGACTGCCTGGGAATCAGACTGACCGGGGCCTGGCTGTGGCTGGTGATCTGACTGTAGCAGATCCTCACCAGTGGGGAGCACACCTCACCACTCCCCTAAGCCTCAGCTTCTCCATCCATGCAGTGAGTTGTTTTCAAGCCTAACTGAAGTAACACAGACAGTGGGCTCACGGTAACACCCGCCAACATCAGCCGCCACCACCTTATCCACTGGTCACGCGATGTGGTTTGCCTGCGTCCCCACCCAAATCTCATCTTGAATTGTAGCTCCCATGATTCCGATGTGTTGTGGGAGGGACTCAGTGGGAGGGAACTGAATGATGGGGGCGGCTCCCCCAGACTGTTCTTGTGGACGCGAATGGGTCTCACGAGGTCTGATGGTTTGATAAGGGGTTTCCCCTTCGCTTGACTCTCATTCTCTCTTCTGCCTGCTGCCATGATTGTGAGGCCCCCTCAGCCACACGGAACTGTGAGTCCATGAAAGCTCTGTTTCTTATAAATTGCCCAGTCTCAGGTACATCTTTACCAGCAGAGTGAAAATGAACTAATATACCAGGGTCAGGAGTTTTATCTTCCAGTTGTTGGGATATTGGTCACTGCATAAGATACTTCCTTTCCTAGGGTTTAATAATTTGGTGGAGAGAGAACTGGCTTAGAGTTGTGAAAGTGAGCAGAGGAAGCCTCTGGGAGAAAGTTGGGCTCATTCTCCCAAGAGGCAGCCAGGCAGCATTGCCACCATCCCCTGGGGACCCCGAGGGCAGAAGCCACACCTCCAGGAGGGGCAGGTGGAGCACAGTCAGGGCAGGAGGCGATCGGCCCACGAGCTGATGGTTTCGCCGGGAATTCTGTGGACTTGCAGGAGAAAGTTTGCATGTGGGGAGTGCGACCCTTTCCAGGGCTCCTTAGAGCAGCCTCCAGTGCATCCCCTGCCCCCTGCCTCGCCTGTGCAGGGAGCACCCTCTGCACACACCTCTGGCTGCGGGTTGGTAGGGCACCGGGCACCCACATGGTGCTGCCAGGGCTTCGGGGAAGGACGGAGGTCTGTCTGCTGATAAACCACAGGCCAATGTTGTGGAGAGTGAGCCCTCGGGAGGAGCAGCCGCCTGAGGCAGAGCTGGGGAAGTTGGCACAGATGGAGCAGAGCTTAAGGCCACTCATCCCACACTTGGGAGAAACATCCTCATTACTGAAACATCACAGCCCTGCAGAAGGGTTCGCAGTGGACATAACGCCCGAGAGCCCCAGGTCACTGCAGCAAGTTTGTGCAGCCCGGATGGGGGGTCCCCAACTCACCCTGGGACCCCTGCTCCCAGACGCCTCCTGGCCGAGGACAAGCCAGGTCTCTTAGCTTGAAAAGACACCCTAATTGTGGTCACATCTCCTGCTGCAGGCTCAGGGTCAGGAAACCACGGCACTGGCTTCTCAATGCCCAGAATGTGGCAAAATCTTAAATGGGACAAGAAATCCAAATGCAGAAAGGGTGTGCTCTCCAGGACCCATCTGAAAAGTTACTTTCGGGCAGGCGGGGCCTCTCTTAGATCTTCCTCACCATCTCCCAGACATGCACACAGCAGGTCAGGAAAACCTGCCTTTCCCTGCCTGCAAAATGACGGAACAATCAAACAATCCCAAGTGCAGCAGAATGGAAACAGGGACTCTGCTTAACTTGGAAAGCGGGAAGTAGCGTCGGTACTCAGAGGATTATTTAGGGGAAAAATCTACATAATTCTTGCAGGGCAGGAGGGGGCTGCTGGTGCAGGGTCAGGAAGCGGAACCCACCACCGTGGCAGCCCGCGGGAGCCTACCTTGCTCTCGTCCTCCGGGTCGCTGTAGCCACAGGCATCGATGAAATCTGGGAACGTCTCCGACCATCCGTCACTCGTACAGTTTTTGCTTATGTTTCCTGGAAAGTGAAGTTCAGATATTTTATCTGCAAGTCCATGAAAACTGGCCTTAGAAGGGACCTTAGTCTGTGCTGAGCCCGTGTGCTCTGAAAATGCTTCCCATGCCCAGGGCTCAGCTAGGAGACAGGGCTGCTACTCAAAAAACCTTCCTTGGCCTCCCAGTCCACGTGACCTGGCCCGCAGGTCACCTCTCGGGGCTGGTGGGGCCTGAGATGAGAGTGAACGCGCTGTGTCGTAAGTCAGAATTACCACAACTGTAAATGTAGTTCTTCTGGGGCAGAACGAAAATTCTTAACAGACTCTTAGGTTCTGCCACCATAAGTGATGTTTACAGCCAAGCCTTGGCCGTCCTGGAGCCGGTGCCTGGCCTGCTCCGTTCCTGACAGCACCCTCCCTCCTCCCGGCCAGGCCCTCACCACCGACCATGACCCAGCAGGGCAGGCTGCATCCAGTTCCTGACATCCAGTTCCTCCCTCCTCCCAGCCAGGCCCTCACCACCAACGGTGACTGGGTGCTCGGCCTGTCCCAGTTCCTGACAGCACCCTCCCTCCTTCCTGCCAGGCCCTCACTACCAACCATGAACCTGCAGGGCAGGCTCCATCCAGTTCCTGACATCCAGTTCAACCCTCCTCCTGGCCAGGCCCTCACCACTGATGGTGACTGGGTGCCCGGCCTGCTCCGTTCCTGACAGCACCCTCCCTCCTCCCGGCCAGGCCCTCACCACTGACGGTGACTGGGTGCCCGGCCTGCCCCAGTTCCTGACAGCACCTTCCCTCCTCCCAGCCAGGCCCTCACCACCAACCGTGACCCAGTAGGGCAGGCTCCATTTGGCCACTGGTGTTGGAAGAAAGGATGGCGGAATTACAGTTTAATTGTAGGAAATTAAGGCAATTGTGCCCTTACAATCTCATTGTTTGCTCCTAAGGAACTAAAATCGTATGTAAGCTCAGAAATTCAATGTTCCTTGTATTTGTGTGTCCTTAGCAGACGGCCACACAGAACAGTAGGTGATAGAGCTCTCAAAGGTGTCTGAGCTGTAAGAATAAAACCAGGCACTGAATGCCGTGCCAGCCTTGCCCCGAGCATGGCTGCATGGCGTCAGGATCACCCCCACAGCAGAGCCCAGGAAGCCAGACCCCTCCATGCACTCCTGCACCTGGCATGGCCAGAGTGGGGCCCCTGTCTCCCTGCCCGGGGGACTGGAAGGTTCTGGGGCTTTGGATTTAGCAAATATTTCCACTCCCATGACTTTTTAATTTCAAGACAACCTTGCAAGACAGACTTGGTGGGCACTGCAGTTCCCATTTTACAGAAGGGAAAACAAGGCTTCAAGACTCGGTTTCTGAGTGGGGTGCATGCGTTATTCTTGTCATGCAGTGGTGAGAAGCAGAGGGAGGGCTGGCTGGGCCAGGCCCTGGCTCTACTGGGGAGCAGTGGGGTAGGAGACTGGTCTCAGCGAGGCCACAGGGCTGGCCCTGCACACTGGCACCCCGACACCATCACCAATCAGGGGCTCTGACTACAAGGCCCACGCCTCACACAGGGAGCCCCAGTAAGGTCTGGGGGCCGCTTAGCTGCAGAGACCCCTTACACAGTACAGGCAAAACAGAGCCCTAAAAGGGGTGAGACTCCTAGAGACCCGGTCCCACCGCCCCATTGTGCAGACAAGGAGACAGATCTACAAAGATAAATGATGTGCCCACCACAGACTCAGGAACAGCACTCTTAATAGTTATTATCATAATAGTAGTCATGTGCTAGTGGCCGCTCCGACTCACTGAGCCCTCAGGAACACCAGGCTCTGTGTCTGCATCAACCCAGTTAATCTTGACAGCCACAGGAGGCGGCTCTCCAATTAATCTCAGAGATGAGACGGCCAAGGCTGAGGAAGAAGTGTCACTTGCCCAAAGTCACACTGGGGAGTGATGGGCCAAGCGCCACACCTGACAGCCTGGCTCTCACCTGAGCAGGGCACCTACAGGCCCCGATCCTGAGTCTGGAAGCCAGGACCTCGGTGGGAGCTGAGGCTGTCACTCATCTTCTGCGAGGTGTGGCCTTTTTTCCTTCCTACAGGAGATCAGTGTTTACCAATCCAAAGAAGATACTTAAATAAAACTCCAAAAACTCAGTCAGTCAGTCATTCTGTGAAGTGCAGATTCCCTCACAGGTTTTTTATCCTTTCTGACTTCTCACTCCTGAGACACACGGGGCAAATGTGGAAGGAGAGGAAATGCCTGAGGTGGCAACCTGCAGAGATCGGTGGGGGCAGAGAGAGGCCAGGGAGGTGCTGAGAGAGGCCAGGGAGGGTCAGAGAGGCCAGGGAGGTACAGAGAGAGACCATCCAGGGGCAGAGAGGCCAGGGAGATGCGGAGAGAGGCCAGGGAGATGCAGAGAGGCCAGGGAGATGCAAAGAAAGGCTGTGGGGCGCGGGGGCACGCTCTCGCCCACTTGCAAGATGACAAATACTTGAAGGCCTCCCTTAGGGCTTCAGTGCTCTCAGCGACTATTCCAAGCCCCATGAGGCTACATCATCCTCCACTGGGGGATGTGCTGATGTCCCTTTAAAGGCTCAGAACCACACCTGGCCTTACACCTGTGCTGGATGGGTGGCTGAGCTGCTGTCCTGGGTCTGGCTACAACAGTGCCATGCAGAATTGGCAGGTGGGCACCAGCAGCAACTGGAAACACAGAAAGCAAGTCAAGGGAGAGAGGCCAGCACACAGCTGTTGGAGCTGCCTCCTGGGCCCTGAGCATGGGGCTTGAACAGGAGCTGTCCACAGAAGGCTGTCCTCCCGGTGATGAGTCCTTGTGCCTCTCATCCCGGCTCCTGCTTCCTTTTTCTCCTCTATGCAGACAGCTGGCTCACTGCCTCCTGGAGGGGATGGGGCAGGAAATACCCGAAGCACCTGATCCTCACAGCTTTCCCCAAGCAGCAGCGGTAAAGTCCAGCCCGGGTGGGGAGAGCACCTGCATCCCGGGTCCCACTGCTGCAGGGCAGGGTTAGGACCTGCAGAAGGAGCTGCCCACTGCTTCTGGACACGGCCCAGGGTCCCGCCTGGCACAGAGATGTAGGGTGCCAGTGTGCTGGTCACTGTGACGATGAGCCGGGCACGCGTGATGATGCCCAGAGGCCACCTGCCTAGTGTAGGACAGACAGCCCCCAAACCTCCCACCTGCTGGAAGGATGAGAAATCAAAAGAGAAAACAACGCTTTGTTAGAATGGTGACTTATTTCTGGAACACCTGGGTTTGTGGGCGGAAATGATTCCGCGTGTGTTCTGTGACCCAGCTTTCCTTACAGGTCACGGGAGGAGCAGCCATCACATGTGTAGAGCGTTCTGTAGACCACAGAGCACCACGCAGATGCGAGCCTGACTTTCATTTCATTTCAAGACTCTCCAGTTATCCCTGCCGAATTTAGTCTCTGATGCCTCAGTCCCTGTGGTACGATGCCAGGTGGTTTCACCCCAGTCCTGCTTGGCCCCCAGTCATATCCACATCTCTCTAAGTATTTGCAAAGGATGCCCATTTAATGCCCCAGGGATGAATTCCATGCGGACACTCCATGGGGACCATCCTTCCACAGTTTATGCATGTCATCGCATAGCTCACGTTTTTCCGATGGGTTGAAAAAGTAGCAGCATATTTCCCCTGCATTTCAGACCATCTAGCTGCAACTACTCAGACTTGGGGAAACACCACAGGTTTCCTCACACTAGCAAGGTGGTGTCATGCTCCCCGCTTGGGAAAAAGGTGGAATAAGCATTTCACCCAAAACCGACTAGGAGTTTTCACACTTCCACGGGGCGCAGGATGCTTCCGGGCAGGGCCAGAGCCTCACCGGCCTGGGCGCCTGGTGCCCAGATGGCTTCTGTCTGGCAGATGCCAGACTGTGTTTTGGTGTTTGCCAGTGTGCAAACTACCAGGCTGCTGGGTGCTTTCTGGAAGCCTCAGAACCATGCCATCGACTAGGAAAGCCGGAGTCCATGCCAATTCTCTCCAGCTCTCCAGAAGAACGGATGCAGCCCAAGCTGCTCGGTAGAAATGCTACTGATTGGAGGGAACAGTTCTTAAAGTCCAGGTTCTCTAAAGTGACTTCGGTTCTAACTCAGGGGTGGGTAATGATGCTAACGCAAGTACGGTCCCCACCTTCAGGCTGCTCTGCTGGCAACTCGGGGTGAGAAAGTCAAAATCTTCCTTTTGGAATCTCCTTCTCCTCTGTCCCAATCTCTTTTCCAATAATCTGCTTTCAAACACTACAGCATTATTACTTCCCAAAGTCCTTACCCTTTAACCTCTGTCTAAGGTAAAAGCAAATTCTCCATAGTATTTCAAAGTATTATGCTTTCTGTTTCCAGATGTTTCTTATGTTTTCTATTTTTCTGAACAGATTTCTTCACGCTGTGAAAATCTGAATCACTCACAAAAACAAATAAACCCTTCTCTCAGGACTCGGCCAAGAGGTATTTGCCGCACACAGAGCATGCCCTGGGTGCCGAGGAGGAGCCTGGAAGCCCAGAGAAACTGCGAATTCCAGGCAGCATCAAGCCAGTGAGGTGGCAGGGAGGTCGGGGGAATGGGTTCGGTAAACTAGGTGCGTCCTGGGGCCTCTGCCCTGAGCATGGAGGCTCTGGGTGCCACATTTCTCACTTCCCAGAAACTTCCAGAGCGTGCTCTCCGGGGTCCACAGGCCGACTCCGCAGGAGGAGGGGAGCCTCCTTTATGCCCCCCTTGCCTCCCCTCCCCTCTCATGCATGTTTCCCATGCTTTGGTTCCCATGTGGCTCCTGTCTAACCTGGTTCTTTCCCTGCAGTTGCCCTGCTCTCTGCGGTTTGGCTGAAGGCAGGTGATGCCCTTCTGCTCCCTAAGACGGGCACTCACCCCAGTATGCCACAGCCGTTCCCTGACCCCCAGGGTGGGAGGAGATGCCTGAAGGAAAGTGCTGTTCCTGCTTCTTGGATGGAAAACGTGGACGCTCAGATGCAAACACCCTGGAGGAGCTCAGGAACTCAACCCACGGACAGTACCTGCTTTGCTGTAAAAATTGCTGAAGACTTTTGGGCAGGGCACCGTGACCGTCTCTCCCACGTTGGCAGGCCGCCAGCATGTGATGTTGTCCCAGACGCCACTGCAGGCTGGAAGGAGAGAAGCAGAGTGAGGCGGGTGCAAGGTGAAAGAAGCGTCACAAATAGAAATGCCATTCATGAGATAACTGCCTCGCAAACTCCTTTTCTGTGAAACATGCACCAACGCAATTACTGAGACTATAGTTAGCTTGTGGGTTCATCTCAATGAGCTTTGGAGGAATAACCATATGGTAGTAGAAAGCATTTGAGTAATTCAGTGTATACCATGTACCTTCTGAATTTTAAGAGAATCATTACTTCTTGTGATCAGCATTTCCCAGTGTGACAAAGTGGGCACCACTGGGTGTTAGTGCAAGGGCCGGTCGGGGAGGGCGACGCCCGGGGAAAGTGTGCTTGTGCTTCTGTGGAATCTGACTTCAATGATTATTTGCAAATTGAAGTATTTGATAATATTTGGTTGATTTTTCACTGTCAAGATGCCTTATTAGCAACAAAATCTTAGGTTACCTGCATGGAGTTATCAAATAATTTGCATAATGCATAGCTTAAACCTTTTTAGACCTCTTATTTGGTCTTAATAGCCACCTGGTGAAGGTAAGATATCAAAATATTGTATTAATTATCTTCCAGATGAAAAGCAGTAAGGTTCAAATCATTTAATGACTTCTCAATGTCACACAACAGTGATGGAATCCATGTTTAAATCCAGTACTTTTTCCTACTTGTCCATGGTATTTACACTATATTTGAGACCTCTAAAATTTTATCTTATACTTAAACCTCAATATCAGAAAAGCAATGTGCTGGCCTCGGTAAAAACTAACAAACAAACAAACAAGCAAACGTCAGTTTTCCTTTCAGCGTATGCCACCCAGTCCTGTGCAATAACTGTAGGAATACATCCATGGGGAACACACGGCTTTGGTGTGAACACAGGAGTGTTTTACTTTCAAGAATACAGAAATGTCTCTGAAAAGTTGGCCATGAGCTAAGTTTTGCAGATGAAAATAGTTTCTAAATACTTTCAATAAAAGTGAAAATATGTTTATTATAAAATAAAATTACATACCAATACTTGAGTAAGTACATAAATTCATATTACATTAATGTTAACATATTTAAAGAAAATGTTGATTTTCTTTTAAAATGTTCAAAACAAGTGATCAAATACAAATGCATCACTAGAAACTCCAGATGTGCCTCAGGCCCACCAGGTATGAGCGCCCGTGTAAGGCTGCTTAAAGTCTAAGTAGTAGAGTTATTTAAGTGCTAAGTTCATAAACCAAGCACCTCTAACTCTGGTGTGTAGGGCAGGTGGTGGAGAGGTGTCAGGATGGGGTTCCTAGCCAAGAGTGAACAAGGTGGAGAGGAAAATGAAGATGTCTAGGCCTCTAAGTGAAGACTCTGCATGTGATCAGCCAAGTTCTGTCCATCTCCTATAAAACAGCAAGCTCTGGCAGTTTTGTGGCTGGTTATTTTGAAGGTTCAGCTTTTTACAACAAAATGACAAATTTCTGCCTTGATGATAGTAATGGCTGGGTGCAGTGGCTCACGCCTGTAATCCCAGCACGTTGGGAGGCCGAGGTTGGTGGATCATTTGAGGTCAGGAGTGCGAGACCAGCCTGGCCAACATGGTGAAACCCTGTCTCTACTGAAAATACAAAAATTAGCTGGTTGTGGTGGTACATGCCTGTAATCCCAGCTACTCGGGAGGCTAAGGGAGGAGAATTGCTTGAACCCAGTAGGCAGAGGTTGCAGCGAGCCGAGATTGCACCATTGCACTCCAGCTTGGGTGACAAAGCAAAACTCAGTCACACAAAAACAAAGTAATAATTATATGATATTGCTATTTTAAAACAATGGGCTGGGTGCGGTGACTCATGTTTGTAATCTCAACACTTTGGCAGGCTGAGGCAGGATGATCCCTTGAGCCCAAGACTTCAAGACCAGCGTGGGCAACATAGTGAGACCCCATCTCTACAGAAAATATTTAAAAATTCACTGGAGGTAACAGAGCATGCCTATAGTCCCAGCTACTTGGGAGGCTGAAGTGGGAGGATCACTTGAGCCTGAGAGGTCGAGGCTGCAGTGAGTAAAGATCATGCCACTACACTCCAGCCCAAGCGACAGAGCAAGACCTTGCTTCAATAAATACACAATAAATAAGATAATATATAATAAGATAACTAATACATAATATAAATTATAATGCAATAATTATATATTGTATAATACTAATTGCTGCTTTAAATTGCAACAGAGATACTAAATTCATACCACATCAAACTGTCTTTGCATTACAGTAGGATTTGATTCAAATGTCTAGAGCTTGTCATCTGATCCCTTCAATGTCTAGGTAAAGCCTTCCGTTCATTTGTTCCTTTACTGAACCGCACGTGAGGGAACAGAGCTAGAAGCTGTCAGGATGTGAGGACGCGGACTGGAGGGTGTCAGGACCCCGAGGCTGAGCTAGCAGCCGGAAGTGCAGCCGGAAGTGCAGCGGGAAGCGCAGCCACAGTGCGGGGGGCGCACGCGTGGCACAGGCTGCCACCTCCCGGCAACAGCCGCCAGGAGGGCATGTAGGAGTTTCTCCCTCAGCTTCTCAACCTCACGGAAAGGACACCCCAAAATTTGAAAGGGCAGCACCAAGAGATGTCCCTACGGCCTTGCAGACAGAAGCAACTGTGTTCAACAGCCAGGCAGAGCACGGGGAGATGCGAGAGACGGGCCATCGGTGTCCCCCGCACTGGCACGGGCGGAGGACGCTGCAGGGAACCGCGTCCGGGTGGAGTCCCGGGCTCTGAGACTGCAGCCTCCTGGAGGCCGGGCCACGCACCTACCTGGGACCGGCCCGGCCGAGAGCCCCGACTGTGAGGAGGAGGCTCATGGGGCCTACCTGGGACCGGCCCGGCCCAGAGCCCCGACTGTGAGGAGGAGGCTCACGGCGCCTTCCTGGAGCCAGACCCCCGCCCGAGGACCCCGACTGTGTGAGCAGGCGGCTCACAGTGCCTGCCTAGGGCCAGACTCCAGCCCGAGGATCCCATCTGGACAAAGAGGGGGACTCCAGAGGGAGTGGCTCTAGGAGACAAAAATGGAACCCTGAGACCACCTCATGAGTGCAGTGTCTTGAGAGTGTTTTGCTGTTGCTGTTCTGGCCCGAGGTTTGATGCCTAATTATTTACAGGTAGGTGAAAAACCCAGCAACAGAAAAACGAGGAAAAGCATAAAGTTCTGAAGAAAGGAAATGCGGAATATTATGTGGCTCAACTGTGATGGCAATAATGTACACCAGCAATGTGAGGTGAGTCCACCAGGAGGCTGGCGGGATGATAAATTAGGCTTGGGTGGTGAGAACAGCACAGGAGAGAGATCTTTATTCTTGTTAGAAATCTAATGGACACTGACGTAAATTGGGAGGAAGAAAGAAACGAAACAGGAGCATAAGTATGTTGTTTAGAAATAAAATAAATACCAGAGAAGAGATGAAAGAGATGCTGCCATAGGGCTGAGAACTGGGGATGAGGAGGGGCTGAGGAGGGGCCAGAGACTATTATCTTCATTCAGCCTTGTAGTATCATTTGCCTTTTACAACTTTACAAATGCCCTCTTTGTTGAAAACTAGCATTTAAAGTGTATCATAATATTAAGATACCCATTTTTAAATGTTTACATTTTTAAGAAACATTGCGCAGGCCAAAGCAAAATAGTGCGTGAACAGGCCATCAGTTCAGTGTCGGACATAAGTGATTCAAATTCAGCACAGCGAATTTGGGAGAGGCAGCGAAAATTCGGGAGAGGCAACAAGTCCTTCTGTAGGAGTGTGCGCGGAGTCACAGGATGGCATGGGAGGAGAAGGGGAGGCAGGCAGGGGTCACCCCCGAGAGAAGCACAGCCACGTGGAGACGCCTGTTCGTTTGGAAAGCAGTGGGCAGCCGAGATTTCATGAAACAAAGGATTTGCGATGAAGGTAGTGAGAAACAAACAAAAGTGCTCAGATAAGGCAGTCAGGGAAATGGGACTTGTTAAGCTCTGGTGGCAACCTAGGTTTTCGAGATGGTGATCATAAAATCAAAGGTCGCTCTGAAAAGTGGAAAATGTTTGTATCAATAGACTCTGAAAAGTTACTTGGTGAAATTCAGTGACCATTTCTAACTTATTTAAAACCCTAAATAAAAGAGTAAAATAATGAGACTCCCTTAACATCACAGAGAATATTTGTTAAAAATAGCAAGCCCTAAGCCAGGCACCCTGGTAAGTGCCTGCAGTCCCAACCACCCAGGAGGCTGAGGCAGGAGGATCGCTTGAGCCCAGGAGCTTGAGTTCAGCCTGGGTGACTGAGTGAGGCCCTGTCTCAAAGAAAAGAAAAGAGGAAAGAAAAAAAAAAAGAGAGAGGGTGAGAGAAAGAGAAAGGAAGAAGAAGGGAGGGAAGAGGAGGGAAGAAGAAAGAGAAAGAAAGAGCAAATATTAGACATGTTTAAACACAATTGTACAACTGAGGAGCCAGGTTGGGTACTTGCAATCCATTATTCAACAGTGTGTTGTAAGTTTCAGCTAAAACAGCAGATAAAAGAAAATGAACTAAGAGGTACAAACTGGTAAAAAAGTAGAGAAAAAACCCTAGAACTGTACTTTCTGTATGGCAACCACTAGTCTCACATGGCCATTTAAATGAAAGCTAATTAAAATGAGATGCAGTTAAAGGTTTGGTTCCTCAGTTGCACCCTCCACATTTGAATGTTCCACAGCGGAACATGGCTGGTAGCCATCACACCGGCATTTCCACTACCATGGGAAATTCTACTCGACAGCACTGTCTAGGGTCAGAGTTAGACAAATGCAACACAAACCCAGCAAACCTGTCTCACAAATCAGGAAGCAAAGAGAGAGAGAAAACAGCAGTGAAACCCTTTGGCTCACACACCAAGGCAGAAGCTCAGAGGAGCCGCTTCTCTGGGTCATTGGTCTTCAGCTAAAATGTCCCACATAAATAATCCAAAACACTTATGAATCAATATAAATGATAAAGTTGTTTCACTTATCACCCCAATTTTCGTCTTTCAAAACTTGGCAGAGGGGTAGAGAAGGAGCCTCCTCTGATCTCAGCAGCCTCTCACCTGAAGTGATGACCAGGGCCTCGCGGGCAAGCCTGGCTGAAACAGGACTGCAGTCTGTCTGCTTTGGGCATCTCACCTTAATTAGAACACAGCAAAGTGTGTCACCACTAGTGCTTAGAATGCGTCACCAAAGCCCCCGAGCTCAGGCTTGCTGGCTGGGTCGCCCCTTGGCCTTTTCAGATCGTGCCCCTGACGTGCTGCCTGCAACCTCCAAGGTCAGGGTGCTGGGACTGGAGGAACTCAGGCTGGCAAAGCTGGTGTCCGAACTGCCCCACACGCTATAGCTGCCCTTCTCACCTCCGATTCTGCTGCTGCTTCCAGTCTTTCCTGAGCACACAAGTCAGCTTCCTGGGGCCACGTGCTTCCTTTCATATACCAGCTTAGGCTGCGTTTAGCTAAGTAATCAGGCAACAGGTGTGAGGCATCAATTCGTTTGTAAATAGCAAGATCTCCCAGGGCTGCTGTGAGCTCCTCCCATCCCATGCACACCAGCTCCACCCACTGGAGATGGGGTCTTGTCCCTACCCTGCTGTGTGGCGCCATGACCTGTGCTGACCACTCGGACTGACAGGCTCTGCTCCCTTCTGGAAGGTGGTCATCATGGAAGGGTCGGAGCTGTTGGTGGGAGCCCCAGTTGGAGAGGCTGCAGGGAGAAGAAAGGCTTAGGCACCTGCTGAATGTAGGGAAGGAACAGCTTGGGTGACGTGGGCAGAACCTTCTGGGCCAACCTCAGAGCCTTGGGAGGAGCCAACTACTAATTTTGAAGCCAAGTTTCAGGAGATTTGTGCCATAGCCACACGTAACCGGGAGCAAATCTTCCTGGGAAGTACACAGCTGGTGGAGCAGAGTCACATGGGCTCTCCAGAGGGCCCCGCAGTGGGTTGGCACCAGCATGGTCAGTGCCCGCATGGTCAATGCGTTCAGGGAAGCAAGTGGGCCGAGTGGGCAGTGACCGATGGTCAGTCACAGGGGCCGGTCAGGGGGCTGGAAGCTTCCAGGCCATGAATGACTTCTCGATGTCGACTGGCAGTGGTGGCTTCCTAACTTTTTGCTTGAAAATCAGCTTAGTCTCCTAAAAAAGACATTGTAGACTGAGTGGTTCCGAAAAACTGACCCTGCGACGGTGCAGCCTTCTGACTTTTCTGAGGCTTCACAGCATCTTCAACGAAATACACCGGGTTTGGGAAAGGCTGCTGCAAGAACAGGTTCTTACCAGGATGCTGGGAATTCCTCCAGGTGGAATTCTGAGGGACACAGCAGTAACTCAGTTATGTGACACTTTCCAGCCAAAGGGGGGAGGAACCTACAGGAACCTGCAGTCCTGTCGTATCAAAGACGCTGCCTTCGCTGCAGAGACTCCCTAGGAAGTCCTGGCTCTTACAGATGACGTTACAGGTGTGACTTTGAGTTCTGGATTTGGATTTATTTTCTCATTATTTCAATTTCAATGACAGAAACATCAATTAAATTTCAAGAGACTCTCACGACATGCTCCCCCTTATCTAGGAAATGACTTTTACATATATTCCATTTTGTCCTCCCAGCAACTCCCTGAAGAAGGCGAGAGCCCCAGTGTGATTGTCCCCTTTGTATGGCCTGTGAACAGACAGGATAACAGTGAGCACATCACACATGGTGCCGCACCACGCAAAGGCAATGCAGGGCGTCACATTGGAGGTGGGGCTGCACCTGCTGACCTGAGTCATGGACACAGACGGGTGCAACTCCAGTTGTCACCTACACCATGCTTGCCATGCAGCTTATGCTCTCTTTGGACAATGGGCAGCTCTGGGAGGTGGTGCCCTAGATCTTCTCATGGTTCCCCCACACCCTCCTTCCTTCTTCAGTCACCTGCCCCTACCCCACATGCAACTCCACAGAGGGTGGCAGTTGAGGGTGGGTGGCCCAGGAGGCCCGAGTCATGGGAGGCCACCCTGCTGCTGTCATCAGTGACCACCAAGTGTCAGCAGGACTGGGAGGAGGGGCATGAGAGCTGAAGATGCTTCATCCCATCAGGACTGGGGAGCAGCTCTAGGGACCAGCGAGTGGGAAAAGGAAAGCTGAGAAGCGAAGCCTCCTGAGACTGGCCATCGGCTCAGATCACAGCTTGCCTCCAACACATTGAGGAGCAAATAATTCGAATCACATCCTCCATTCAAGAAAGCTTGATTTATGTCTCAAGTGACAACAAATCTTCCTCCAGAATCTGGGCAGAGCAGGAAGTCCCAGCTGGTTCTCACGGGGAGCTCAGAGAGGCCGGGGGCATCACAGTCATCGAATACTCTCCTTGTACGGCAAATAACGGGCTGAAGGATGAGTCTCTCTCTTCCTGCAGGGGACTGCTGAAGTCCTTGTGACCACTCCTTCCGAAAGTGGGTGTTTAAATACCTTCCCAGCCTCATGTCTGAGTGGCTGAGTTCTCTGCAATCCTCACCGCTTCTGCCCCAAACGGTAACAGTCAGGATTCTTCCTGGAGATAGCCGTGAGGAAAACGCCCGCAGGAGGAATTCTGATTGCCTGGTTGTGATGGAGTGTGCTGCTGGATACCATTTTCTGTGTCTCAAGGAGTTGCATGTGAAAGCAGTCAGCCTGGTCCATCTCAGGGAATGAGCTTAAAACACGGGTCCCGATGAGCAAGACCAAGGTGGGAGAACAGCATCCACCTCCCCTGCCTCCTGATCCAGCCTCTTCTTGTGCAGTGCTTCCAGCTTCAGTGGGTGTTTATGGTGAATGAGATAGAGGGGAAGGAAGAGAGAAATGGAAACGTAGCTGTCATTCAATGGCAGGCGTGAGCCGGACTCCACTGGCCCCTCTCTTCCAGCCCAGACAGAGATGCATGATCAGGTCCAAGTTCTTTCATTATAGAAAGTGACTTTTCTTCTTACCTTAAGAGAAACCAGAAAAACAGTCCTTCTTGTACTGTGGTGATTCTTTGTATAAAATCTGCTGTGACCAGAACAACGTGGTATTTTGGTCTGGGGTGGTTCAGTCCAGACTCATATTAAACATCCCTGAATGGGAAAACAATTTTGTGTTTTTCTTACTGTATTTGTCATTCTCCTCACCTGTCTCTTAAATAAGGAGCAGCCTTCTACCAGGGAGAAGAGCAGGCAAGGGTGCCTGGTGTGGAGGGTCGTCCAGGAGGCAACAAAGCAAGGCTGGACAGTTCCCGTGGAGTGCTCACCAAGGAGGGACTGCCCACCGAACCTGGATCCCTCCCAGGTCACGAAGGCGGGGACAGAGGGGGCCACCGTGAAGTCTCATCACACCAGGCTGCCCTGGGCCACCAGGATTCTTTTACAGGAAACAGCCTAGAACTTTTCATATCTAAGGTGACAATACACATGCCTCACTTAAATATATCTTTAAGATTCCAAGCATTTTTCCAGATGTAAATTTTCAAATTAGGAAAGTAATCTCTGCCCGCTGGGAACATGTTCCAACACAACACGGCACAGGCAGAAGAGTGAAGGCCTCACGTCGGCGCCACTGAGTAGTAACAGGCTAGTGTGCAGCCTGGGCGGCAGGTGCAGCTGTGCAGGCTCCGTCTCTGCGTCCCACTGCAGCCATTTAGGACGGGTAAGAGGCTGGGCCTTGTCACTTGTCACCTCCTTGAGCAGGTGCCTCTGTCCCTAGTATTTCTGGCTACTCTTTGAAAATTCATTTTCTAACCATCTAGTTTAAGGTATGATTTGGTTTCCTTATTTAATACACTTGGCTCCAAACTTAAAACATTTAAGCTTAGATTTAAACAGGGGCCATCCAGCCCTACTTTGCTGCCTCCTGGCCGACCCTCTGCACCAGGCACCCTTGCCTGCTTTTTAAGTTTCGACTTAAACATTAAAGTTTGGAGCTAAACATATTAAATAAGCTTTGGGGCAGAAACCTGCATGGGAAGAGGGGAGGCCTCTCCTTCCTACACCCAGGGTGTGAGGGGCTGGAGGGGAGGGTGGGAGACTGCCCCTGTCCTGCTCCAGAGGCCTGGGTGGTCACCTCCCTCTCTCCCTCCCTCCAGGCTGCTGTTCTGATTCCTCCTTCCTTGTCCTGCTGGGCAGACTCTGACACAGCCCCAGGCCAGCTCCTTCTGAACGAGGCGTCTCCCAGGGCTCCATTTACCTAGGAGAGGTTTTCCTTCCAGTCCTCTCTCTCCACAGGGGACAGGGGAGAGGCACGGCATTCCGAGGGCAGAGGTAACTATCAGGACACCACTTCTGAGTCCAGCAACGTCAGGGACTTGCTTGGGAAAAGGACCTCCCTGCTTAGGGTCATAATGAATCTGAGACCCCAGGAGTTCATTTTGACACACTGTTACACATGCTTAGGTACACGTGCATGGGATACACAGAAGTTATGTATGATTTCTTTTTACAAAAATATGATATACATGTGGAAATCTTCCTTGCTTTCCCACTTAATATATCATGCATATTTTTCATGTTATTCATGTAGAATGCCATCATTTTTAATGGCTGTATAACATTCCACAGTACAACCATAACACAGTTAAATGCCCCATTTGTAATCCTCAATATCCACAATGTTTATGATACAAACAAATGGCAATGAAATAATTGTCTGATAGGAAATCTAGTTATTCAGTATTTAATAAGGGCCAAAAATGCTTGAAGTTTTATCCTGTCCTTTTAAAAGGAATTATGGTTCTTTCCCAGTCAATGAAGAAAAGCCCTTCTTTACTGCAAATGCTCATTAATGATGTGTAGAGAATTATTAGAATTGGAGAAGTCAACATGGTTTAACCTCCAAAGACAACTGATTGGATATGAATCTTGACAGATACGGAAGCCAAGACGTGAGAAGTTGTTGAACCAGAGCTTAGACCACTGTGCTGGCAACCTCACAGGTGATCCTCTAGCCCCCCTTTGACTCCCTATGAAGGGAAAGAGATGCTTTTATGCGTGGAGTTCTGGAGGTCACTTCCTAACCAGGTGACAAAGAGCATAATAGGAGGTCAAGGGGCACGACGGATGGCAGGATCGTGAGGTCAAGGGGCATGACGGGCAGCAAGACTGCACACTCGGAGATGCACCAGCAGGCTCACAGTGTCCCCAGACGTCTTCCTCCCGAAAGCCTTGGACCTGAATCTAATCAAGCCTTTAGCATCAAATTCTAGTTCAAAGGAACCACAGGGAACAGAGGAAGAATTCAACACCAAAAGGAAATGCTGAGGCAGAATGTGAGCTGGTTAGGGGACAGACCTGCCTGTTAAAACGCCTCCATTGTCAGGAGCCTCGGGCATGGTTTCCCAAAATATGCCCTCTAGAGTCTGTAAACACAGTGGGACCAAATGCAGCAAAATGTTGCCGAATCCAGGCCATGGAATGTGAGTATTCCACATACCCTTCTAACACCACGATTATATAAACTTTCAAACATTCAGAACGGAGCCAGCATTACTGTTGGAAAAATGCTCGTTAAGGTGAGAACGAAGACCAGGGTTCCTTTACCTGCAGAGTCCTGTCTGGCTCTGGAAAAGCAGGAGCTCACGGAATCCTGAGCCCTCGAGTGAGCAAGGCACCTGGGGGGCTGTGATGGGAAGCTGCTAGCTCATCCAGCAGAGCTAGCCAGCCCCTCCCATGGGGACCCCGAGGTCATGCACCAAAGGCTACAAAAACAGAACTGAGGTGGTGCCTGGCTGGTGGCAGAGATGAGGCTCCAGGGGCAAGTGTGCTCCCACCGGCATCTCTCTTTGGGGTCTGGAAGTCATCTCCTGAACCACTGCTCTCTTGCTTCTGCGGAGCTCACCTGCTCTCCCGGGAAGAGACTGAACTGGATAAAAATAGGCCCGGCAACAAAGGAGAGTGAATGCTCTTACCTCACTTTCTGCCATTGGGTGGGTCCGGAGGGTGCTGGCTGTGTTTCTGTGTCCCTGACACTAATGTGAAAGCACAGGTCACGTAAAGGTGCAGGGCACACCTGTGAGCCTTTGTGCCTTCTCTGGAAAGACAGCTGCTGAGCAAGGAGGTTTCCATCTGAGCTCTAAAATGCAGATGTAACGGAGTTTCTAGAAAAAACAATTAGCTTCATTTTGGCCATCAAAGTCATTGATCCTCTACACCTATTATCAGTTTAAAGGACTAACAGCTTGATGGAATGATTCACCAGTTGAGGTGGGAAAATCTTTTTTTTGACTTTTATTTTAGGTTCCGGGGTACATGTCCAGATTTGTTATACAGGTAAACTCGTGTCATGGGAGTTTGTTGTACAGACTGTTTCATTGCCCAGGTATTAAACCCAGTATTCAGTAGTTATCTTTTCTGCTCCTCTCCCTCCAACTGGGGGAAGACCCCAGTGTTGACTGGGCACGGTGGCTCACACCTGTAATCCCAGTACTTTGGGAGGCCAAGGTGGGCAGATCACAAGGTCAAGAGATTGAGACCATCCTGGCTAACATGGTGAAACCCTGTCTGTCTCTACTAAAAATACAAAAATTAGCTGGGTGTGGTGGCGTGCACTTGTGGTCCCAGCTACTCAGGAGGCTGAGGCAGGAGAACCGCTTGAACCCAGGAGGCAGAAGTTGCAGTGAGCCAAGGTCGCACCACTGCACTCCAGCCTGGCGACAGAGCAAGACTCTGTAAAAAAGAAAAAAAAAAAAAAAAGAAGAAGAAGAAGACCCCAGTGTCTGTTTCCTTCTTTGTGTTCATGAGTTCTCATCATTTAGCTCCCACTTATAAGTGATAATGTGTAGTATTTGGTTTTCTGTTCCTGCATTAGTTTGCTAAGCAAAATGGCCTCTAGCTCCATCTATGTTCCTACAAAAGACATGACCTGGTTCTTTTTTATGGCTGCATAGTATTCCATGGTGTATATGTACCACACTTTCTTTATCCGGTCTGTTACTGATCAGCGTTAAGGTTGATTTCATGTCTTTGCTATTGTGAACGGAGCTGCAGTGAACATTCATGTGTATGTGTCTTTATGGTAGAATGATTTATATTCCTCTTCATATATACCATGTAATGGGATTGCTGGGTCAAATGGTAGTTCTGTTTTTACGTCTTTGAGGAATTGCCAGTCTTCCACAATGGTTGAACTAATTTACACTCCCTCCAACAGTGTATATGTATTCCCTTTCCTCTGCAATCTTGCCAGCATCTGTTATTTTTTTACTTTTTAGCAATAGCCTTTCTGACTGGTGTGAGATGGTATCTCATTATGGTATGGATTTGCATTTCTCTAATGATCAGTGATGTTGACCTTTTTCCCATATGCTTGTTGGTTGCATGTATGTTTTCTTTTTTTTTTTTTTTTTTTTTTTTTTTTGAGACGGAGTCTCGCTCTGTCGCCCAGGCTGGAGTGCAGTGGCGCGATCTTGGCTCACTGCAAGCTCCGCCTCCCGGGCTTACACCATTCTCCTGCCTCAGCCTCCCGAGTAGCTGGGACCACAGGCGCCCGCCACCTCGCCCGGCTAGTTTTTTGTATTTTTTAGTAGAGACGGGGTTTCACCGTGTTCGCCAGGATGGTCTCGATCTCCTGACCTCGTGATCCGCCCGTCTCGGCCTCCCAAAGTGCTGGGATTACAGGCTTGAGCCACCGCGCCCGGCCATTGCATGTATGTTTTCTTTTGAAAAATGTCTGTTCATGTCCTTTGCCCACTCTTTAATGAGTTGTTTTTCTCTTGTAAATTTGTTTGAGTTTCTTATAGATGCTGGATATTAGACCTTTGTCAGGTGCATAGTTGCAAATGTTCTCTCCCATTCTGGAGGTTGTCTGTTTACTCTGTTGATAGTTTCTTTTGCTGTGCAGAAGCTCTTTAGTTTAATTAGACTCCATTTGTCAATTTTTGCTTTTGTTGCAATTGCTTTTGGTGTCTTTGTTATGAAATCTTTTTCCATTCCTGTGTTCAGGATGCTATTGCCTAGGTTGTCTTCCAGGTCTTTTATAGTTTGGGGTTTTACATTTAAGTCTTTAACCATCTTGAGTTGATTTTTGTATATGGTGTAAGGAATGAGTCCAGCTTCAGTCTTCTACATATGACTAGCCAGTTATCCCAGCACCATTTATTGAATAGGGAGTCTTTTCCCTATTGCTTATTTTTGTCAGGCTTGTTGAAGATCAGATGGTAATAGGTGTGCAGCCTTATTTCTGGGTTGTCTACTCTGTTCCATTGGTTTATGTGCCTGTTTTTCTACCACTACCATGCTGTTTTGGTTATGGTAGCCCTGTAGTATAGTTTCAGGTAGGGTAATGTGATGCCTCCAGCTTTCTTCTTTTTGCTTAGGATTGCCTTAGCTATGTGGGCTCTTTTTTGGTTCCATATGAATTTTAAAATAGTTTTTTTCTAGTTCTGTGAAGAATGCCGTTAGTAGTTTGATAGGAATAGCACTGAATCTATAAATTGCTTTGGGCAGTATGGCCATTTTAATGATATTGATTCTTTCTATCCATGAGCAGGGAAGGTTTTTCCATTTGTTTGTATCATCTCTGATTTATTTGAGCAATGTTTTATAATTCTCACTGTAGAGATCTTTCACCTGCCTGGTTAGCTGTATTTCTAAGTATTTTATTCTTTTTGTGGCAATTGTGAATGGGACTGCCTTCCTGATTTGGCTCTTAGCTTGGCTGTTGTTGGTGTATAGAAATGCTAGTGATTTCTGTTCATGGATTTTGTATCCTAAAACTTTGCTGAAGTGGTTTATCAGCTGAAGGAGCTTTTGGGCTGAGACTATAGGGTTTTCTAGATGTAGAATCATGTCGTCTGCAAACGGGGATAGGTTGACTTCCTCTCTTCCTATTTGGATGCACTTTATTTTTTTCTCTTGCCTGACTGCCCTGGCTAGGGCTTCCAATAGCATGTTGAATAGGAGTGATGAGAGAGGGCATCTGAAAATCATTTTTTAAAAAATGCTTTGTCCTCTGTGAACCATGGCCATTTGCTCTGACCTGAATCATCCCAGACCAGACAAACTGACCCCTACTTGCTGATCTTGCAAAGCCAATTGGCATCCATGCCTACGGGGAGGACACAGTCTTTCCTGCAGTGTAAGATGTTCTTGGCCAGTCCGCAGGGTCCCTGAGTGAGGAGGACACGTGGAACTGGTTCTTTCCTCACTTTAGACTGGACCAGTGGGTGCCCAGGACTGGAAAGGCCACAGAGCTGGTCCAAGGCAGCCTGACCCTCTGGTTACTCTCAGAGTCTCGGAAATCAGCCCCTCCTGCAGCAGCTGTCCACCTCAGTTCACCACCAAATTATCTAGTATATTCTAGGGCCAGAATCTGGCTACTTGTGATTTCTATCCCCAGCTCTAGTTCTGCTTTCTGGAGCCTTCAAGGGGCCACTGCAGTTATGATTGGCAGCAGTTTAGCATGATTTCTATCCCTGCCTTACTTTGACTTTCTGCTTAGAGACCCTTCAAAATAACACCATTCCTGGACACCTGGTGTCAGCCTGGGCACTCAGGGTCATCATTTCCCAGCCACCCAGCTGACCATGCAGAGCAAAGGCCCCACGGTGTCCATCTCCAGAGCTCAGGGGCTCATAGTTGAGAGGTGGACATTTCCTCGGAGCCACTGCCAGCATCCCTGCCCACCTCTTCAGGGAGCAGTCGTACAGAGACCCTCAGTGTTCTAGTAGCTACATTCCAGGACCTTCTTGTCTTAGTGTTTACGGTTAAACAAAGCTCCAGAGTGAAGCTGATGAAACAATGCAGGAAGCTGGATGCGACACCACCCAGGTCCAGATTTCACAAACCTGTGGAACGTGAACTTGAGGGCTCTCGTAAACAAACCTTCCCTGCATCTGGAGATTCTGAAACAGTGGCCCACACTGCCAGACTCCTGAAATCTCCCTGTCAGTGAATGCTGCTTGTGCAGGTGGCCAATTACAAAATATCTTGTTACTCTCAGTCCTACAGAATCTCAGTTATTCCAACACAAACAGTGATTATACAAATCTACCAAATGAAGGCTTCTGTCTTTCTTTTTGTTCTGAGGATGCATGTTTACATCATTGGTTCTTAAAATATTTGCAAGTGATATGAGGGCTACATCTATGCATTCGCTAAGCTGGGTATGATGCCAAATGCCATTTTAGAAATGCTGCAATTAAGAACGATGACAATAATTGCTTTTGGCAGAAATAGAGAGGGAAGAGCCTTTGGAGGGAAATACCCAAAGCAATTACCTGTCAAAACTAATAAAAGGGGCATGCCCTGGAATGCACGGAGCACAGAAATGAGAATGTACTCTTCTCAGGAGACAATTGGCAGAGGTGTGAGATGGCCACACGCTGGGAAGGGCATTAGCTGCAGCCGAGAACTGAGGGACTAACTGCAGAGATAATCCGAGAAGGGGCTCTGGGCACGACAGTAACCCTACCGTCCACAGAGAGAGAAACCAGGCAATACACCGTCCAACCAACAGGCTGCTCTTGATGATCCAGCACGGTTTTCAGGTAAGTTTCTTCTACTTGGTAGTAACAAGCATTCATTTCTCCAGCAAACGTGTACTGAACATCTGCTGCACTGCCATGCACTGTACTATGGGCGGGATCACCTGCCACTGTGCAGGGCTCCCTGACCAGGGCTTTTCTTGCCAGAAAGGATGGTAAAGCTTAACCCTGCAAACACAGCCTTGATGTGGAAATTTGCTCCTAACATCCCCCTGGCTGGCAAGAGTCGGCTTCTGGTCCCTGAGAGAAACAGCTAAGACAGGAGGAGACAATGCCCCACAGCACAGCGTGGCCTCCAAACATGTTTAGAATACTGCAGAGGACATTTTACAGCAAGCCGGGTTTTTTTCAGACGACTCAGATACGCTGACATTCTGTCTAATTAGTGCGCGGCACACATCCCACCCTCAACAGCCTGATGGTGAACTACAGACTGTGTCGGGAAACGCCATCTCCTGCGACACCGCCCTTAGGTGGCACCTGGAAATTGGATCACAGCAGAATTCTGAATTTCAGAAACAGCGGTTTGATTCTGGGTTGGGGTTCAGGTGGATTCCACAGGCGGGGGCCACATTCTGGTACCTGAACAAACATTAAACCCACGACTCCAAATCCAGAAATAACCAAAACTATTAAATGAACAAGAAGATTTTTCAAAGTAATGTATATAGGTCCAGACAGAACCTATGCATTTTTAAGAATGTGCTGAATCCAATACAACCCAAACATCCAACTATGCTCCAAATAGAGCCTGAGTCAGTCCAATCCATGTGGTTGGGATCCCTGCTCAGCCATCTCTGCCTAAGGAGAAAGAATAATTGCAAATGCCTCAGAGGTGGGAGTCTCTCCCACACCTGCAGGGTCCTTGGGGCCCTCAGCTTCACACTGACAGGGGCACTGAGTAAACGCATGTGGGCATCAGGAAAACGGATGTGTGTGCTAATTCGTCTGCAAAATGCCTGAACTCTTCCCCTTCCAGATGTTTGCTGTTATTACCTTCATGGACAGCCAGTGTTTCCTTCCATGTCAAATATTCTCAAACCCTTCCCCCGAACTCCTGCCATGGCTCGGGATGCTGCTGGGGCCACAGGGGCTTAGGGCTAGGATCACACAAGACCTGCCTTAGAGAGGGTGAACATTCAAGGCCTCAAAGCATGGGGAGTCCTGCTGTGCTATTCCAAGGACAATCTTCCATAGATTTATGATCAGGACTTGCGTCTCTTCCCGGGTCATCCGAGAACACACATCCACAGCGCCAGGACAAATCGCCCACCTCCGCCTTGCAGCAAGGCCTGACCATGGGTCTCAGCATTGGGACTTGTGTCTTTTCCCGGGTCATCCCAGAACACACATCCACAGCGCTAGGACAAACCGCCCGCCCCCACCTTGCAACAGGGCCTGACCATGGGTCTCAGCAGGAGTGGAGCCAGGTGAGGACACCTGGTACTGGTCTCTCCTTCAGGCTCCTGCTGCCTCTGCCCTCGCGGGACCTGACGGGGATGAGGGGACACCATCCCAGCTTTGTCAGGGCCAGCAGCTGTGCCCAGGGGCCACAGAACAGCCGGCCGTGGTGTGGGACAGCTGCTGGGCCCTGGGACGTCTGCCTCATCCACACCCTGGGACCCAGCTCTCATGACCTCACAGTCCCATCCTCTCCCAACCCCTGACCACCCTGGAGCAGTTCTGAGCCTGCAGTGGTCTCCTCATGCCCCCAGGCGCCTGTTGGCACCAGAACCCACCTTCTGTCCCCCAGATGACTGAGGTCCTAACAACTGTGCAAAAACCTCTGAGCACCCCTGGCCACTCCCCTCCTGCCTTGGGCCTCCCACCTGCGTGCTGGGACCCCTTCACCCTCTCTCCAGCAGCCTTGGCAGTCCCCACCAGAGGCACTTTCCTTGCCTTTGACCCCCCTTCTTTACTCTCCCTGAAATTTCAGGAGGAGATCCCCTGCCGTCCTGCAGCCTGGGTCCTGCCCTGAGGCCTGGCTCTGGCTCCACTGATCCTCGGAGGTGGCTCCTGGAGCTGCCCTTCCCACACTTACCACAAGGGCATCTCCGTCTCCCACCTGGAGGAACTCGATCAATGAGCTTCCTCATTTCCAGGAATGCCCTAATTCCTTCCAGAAATGACTGCTCCATGGACCTTCCTGAAACACAGCTCACACGCAAACCCCACTTCTCAGGAGCCTTCAGTGCTCTCAGCTCTGCAGGTTGGGCACGCTGACCACTCTTCTCCCTCAACCGCTCCCTCCTTCCCTCCCTGCAGCTGAGCTCAGGCCTGACACAGGCTTCTTCCACCTGCTGCACACCAAAGCCCACCACCCTTCAAGCTCCAGGGCAAAGCCAGCCCGAGCCCTGGTGTAAATGCACCCCCTCCCTCCTGTGAGCTCCCACAGCACATTTTGGTGCCAGGAGACAGTGGTCTTGGAGGCGACGGCATGTCCGTCTGCAGCTGTAAGAAGAACCCCTGTCACCACCCACCTGGTGGGGACAGGGCCAGGTAACCAGCTTCACACTCCGTCCCCTCAAACTGGCCTCTGTCCTCCCCTCTTGAAACTACCTTCACAAAAATTATAACAGTGAGAAAATGATGGCAGTGAAAGAGACCTGATTTAACCACCCCCTATCTTGCCTTTAGATGCCCTCAATTATTCCTGGGCTTAGGTCAAGCTAACTTCAGGAGACTTTTAGGTTATGGTTTAAGTGATAAGAGCCCTTCCCCCAAACTCAACCATCTTTGTAAGGCTAATGAGAGACCACCGGGCTAGGGGGAGGACAGGAGCCTGAATTCCGCTAAGGCACAGATATAAATGATTGCCAGTCGTTATTCTGGAAGTCACAAGATATGCAACCTCCCCAATTACCCCTGCAGATGACTTCGCTATTGTGGAATGTAAGATTGGCCTTTTGAGATGTCTTTTCAGGGTTTCTGCATGTCTGACACCATGGCTCCACCTGAACTGGCCAACCACTCCTGTAGCCCCACCCAGAAGTGATTCAGCCCACCAAGGACCATTTCCCATGCCCCTATGATGGCACCCCAGCCAATCAGCAGCAAGCACCATTGCCTAGCACCCCCATCCCCAAACTACCTTTGAAAAACCCTAGTCTCTGAGCCTTTGATGAGGTTGATTTGAGTAACAACTTGGTCTCCCACATGGCGTGGCCAGCATCACATCAATTAAATTCTTTCTTTACTGCAATGCTGTGTATTGATCTTGCTTGTGCAGTAGGCAGGAAGAACCCAGCGGGTGGTTACATTCTTCACTGGCAAGGAAAGAGCTTCAGGTAAGTTACAGATCCTTTAAAAAGCTCTGTTAATAATCTCCTGGGAGGGGAGGAAGGTTGCCTTGAAATTAACTGTCAATTCTGAGCCACAGAAGCATGACCAATGGCAGGATACTTAAGCGGCTGCAGACATCTCAGCGTGCTCTGGATGTGGCATCCAAGGCCCAGCATGGCAGTCTCCTCTTCCAGACAGAACACGCTGCCTCCGCCCAGTTCATCTACATGCAGAAACGGAGAGAATGGGGTGGTCTGTGCCAGGGGTGTGATAGGGGAGACTCTAGCCAGTGGAACGAGGAGGGGTCATCAAATCTTAGAAAGAAGAACATGGGGCCCTGCCCTCAAACTTCAGAGAATCGACATAGACCAGAGAAGAGAAAATGCTGGTTTCACACAGTGGATGGTGAATAAATGGAAAACCTTATCTCCAGTGTAAAGGCAAACACAAAACTCTCAAGACCCTCAAACTCTTTATGCCAAAGGGAAAGTTGAGGATGGAGGCCAAGTTCATTTCACACTGATCATGCCAATTACAAGCTTGTCTTCCCAGGTTCAGAATGACAAGATGAGATCAGCCATTTCCTCCACCTACCCAAGATACCTGCAAAACTGATGCTTCCTTTACCCCCTTTCTTTCTTCAAAAGTTCATCTGGTCTGATGTAAAATGCAGATTTACCAGGTACCAACTAAAGTCTCAGCGTGTGGCCATTTGCCTTACTACCTCCTCGCCCCTCTCCCCACAGGACTTTGCCCTTTAAGGACAAGTGTAAACGCTAACCCTCCTGAAGACCTCTTCAAAAAAGACAGAAGTGTGTCTGTGACTCATGTTTTTTCTGGATGTGCTGTAAGACTGGCTTAATAAACCTCTTGAAACCTTCATAGAAATCCATGCCTCAGTCACTGATTTTGGTTATCACCAGAGGTGGCTTAAGCTTCTCAAAGTCAAAATGGAGACAACACCTGAAAAATCCCTAAGCAGACACAACCAGTCATGTCTCATAAATTACCTCAACCTTGATTGATTTGCAAACATAAGGGACACTTAACCTGAGCCATTTCTTGTAAATTCCCATTTTAAAGAAGAATAGAACTTAAGCTTAACAACCAGAAGTAGCCAACAAACTTTTAATAACCATATCAATGAGGGACTTTCCAATGGGACAGAACAAATGAGGCAGCTGTGCAAGTGTAACCAAGCCAGCATTCTTTGCTTTATTTCTATGTTCGTCTGTTAAAAACCTCCCCCTCGCATTCCCTCAGGGGAGTTCCTGAACCACCTCGGGTTTGGAGCTGCCTGGTTCGTGAACTGTTGCTTGCTCAAGTCAACTCTTTAAACATGTCACTGTGCCTCGGTTTACCTTTTTGACAGTCTGGTGTCAGAAGTGAGATCTGAAGGAGACCCTTGACGACCCCCAGGAGCAGCAAGTAACCAGGCGTGGGCAGCCCCCAGGCCACTGCACTTACTGCTCTCCTGCTGCATTTGGTGGCCACAGGATGAGCCCCTCTAGGAGGTCGAGCTCCACAACTTGCATCCTGAGCTCTCTGACTCCATGGGAGCAGTTTTTGTTCCAGAGCTCAGCCTGGGTCTGACAGGGACTGCACTGGAACCTGGATTGGGATCCAGAGTCAAACTGGGTGTTCTACAGGAACTGGCCTGGGTCTAGTTGGAGGCCTCAGGTAAGACAAATGTGAGAAAAACAGGGAATTATGGGTTCATCAGAATCCATGGAGTCTGGGACTCCCCATCTGGAACTCCAGCTCATTTTATGTTCAGAAACTACAGACCCAGAGCCCGTGGCTTTCTCGAGAAATGGGTGCAGCTCAGGAGGATGACTCCGAGTCACAGTGGCCACAGTGGGAAGTTTATTCCAGACTAAATCATTCACGTACTGGCACATTCAAGAGAAAGGAATCCTGAGTGCCTGCAAAACCACGCAATACATTTTTTGATTGGCATACAGACTGATTTTACACAGAATGACTCCAAAAATACAGCCTCCCTAGAAGAATCTCTACAACACTCGAACAAAACACTATTTTGAGTATACTAACATTTGATTTCTTGCCTTTTCCATGTGAAGATTCTGAAAACCAACTTCCTTACAAATTAAATCCTCCACTGAACCTGGGGCATCTGCAACAACTAACTCAGATTTTGGCCTTGCACACAACCCTGAGCTATTACAAAAGCAGCCACCTGAAGCTGAAGAGGAGAAGGACTCGTCAACACACCAGTGTCTCCTGGCCACTCCCTCAACATGGCCTGCAGTCCCAATAAGGCTGACCCCGGACAACAGGCAACTATGCCCACAACTCCTCTCTGGAGAAAACTTAATGTCCTTTCTCCCTGCCTTAGAGATACTGAAATCTTTAAAATGCAGGCATCTGGGAAATGACTCATCAGAAGGGAGAAAAAATGGGAACGCTGTAGAAAAAAACTGGCAAGTGGAAAATCTTAAAGTCCCTTCCATATGTATTAACAAAAGACTTTGGCCATCCAAACAGGTAACTTTATCTGCCAAGAACACAATTTGGACTGACCACTGAGTTTTATATTATTGTACGTGGCACAGGGCTACAATTTGAGAACAGAAGCCAGGAATCTCTGCTTCTGTCTGTTTGGTTATGTACGTCTATATGTATGTACGTTATTTATATGTCACATTATCCTACCTCCCGATATTATTATTAGAAATAACATATAAAAGAGCTGTATTTTACTGGCCTGAAGAAAATTAGGTGCTTGTATAAATCAAATATTTTGTCAGAAAAAAAGGAACTAACCCAATGGTTTTCAAGTTCATATAACTTGAGTAATCTTTAATAAATAAGAGTATCAATGATTTAGTAGAAATGGACATTCTACCTAGCTGAGCTAGTCAAATAAGCTCATTATTCCTCTTAAAAAATTTGTCAACAAAAAAAGTAACCTGAGATGACAGGTAGTTTGATATTATCTGTTTAAAAACAGTTTCCAAAATCTTTTTGAAAACTTGAAATTCTGAAATTATACTAAGTTAAATTAAATGATATTTGCTACATATCTAGATCATACCCAAATAAGATAAACTACTAAAACACTAATTCCTAAAAAGAAGTTTAAGCTTAAGTATTTTTGGCTTATTATAGAGGAACTGGAGCTACCTGGGTCTGCCAGTAAGCGTGTCCTGTGCTAAGAAAGTACGTGCCATTTAATAACTATGATATCATGTACTTCCTAATTCACAGTGCATATTAATGTCACTAAGGATTAAGAATTTGAATTAACATGTGTAATTAAAACCACTAGAAATAAATATCAAAGCAAACAACTGTATATGAAAAATGTACACAGAAAGTAGGATGTGTTTTTAATAAGGAAAAGTATATGAGGTCTGTGTTTAAGGAAAAAGAGAGTACTTTTATCTGAAAGCAAGATGACTGATTGTTCCAGAATGGAAAAGAAGAAAATGAGTAAGACAAAAGCTGGTTGGGTATACACAGTTGCAGAAGGTCTGACAAAAGAAATTTTATGTGTGGTCAAACTTCTAAGATTAGAATGATTTTATTTATAAGTTTCTGTTAAAAAAAAAAAGCTTAGTAAAGTACTGACACAAAGTGAGTTTGTTTTCTCTCTATTAATAGGACAGTATTTTCTTGAATATTGGTCTTCTCTTAATTACAAAAGTGGTTTTTTTTTATGTTTTAAGTAATTGGCCTAGAAAACAATGATTTTGTGTTTTATCAGGATAACTTATTAAGCTTCATGCTGTCTTTATTTAGTCTCTGATTAGTTAAGAAAAATGAGTCTTTAATATTAAAAAAGGGCCAGCTGTCAGGGGCTCGCGCCTGTAATCTCAGCACTGTGGGAGGCCAAGGCAGGTGGATCACTTGAGTTTGAGACCAGCCTGGCCAACATGGTGAAACCCTGTCTCTGCCAAAAATACAAAAAATTAGTTGGGCTCAGTGGCACATGCCAGTAATCCCAGCTACTCGGGAGGCTGAGGCAGGAGAACTGCTTCAACCCAGGAGGCAAAAGTTGCAGTGAGCCGAGATCACACCCCTGCACTCTAATCTGGGCAACAGAGTGAGTGAGACTCCGTCTCAAAAAATAAATAAAATAAAATAATAAAAATTATATTTAAAAAGGAAAGTTATTTTTTACAATCTGGTGTCTGTTCCATAAAAACCTGCTGGAAAATATTAATAGGAGGAAGCTGGGTGTGGTGACTCACACCTGCAATCCCAGCTCTCTGGGAGGCCAAGGCGGGTGGATCACTTGAGGTCAGGAGTTCGAGACCAGCCTGGCCAACATGGTGAAATCCCATCTCTACTAAAAATACAGAAATTAACTGGGCTTGGTGACAGGCGCCTGTAATCCTAGCTACTCAGGAGGCTGAGGCAAGAGAATTGCTTGAACCCAGGAGGCGGAGGTTGCAGTGAGCTGAGATCATGCTATTGCACTCCAGCCCGGGTGACAGAGCAAAACTCCATCTCAGAAAAAATAAATAAATGAATAAATAAATGAGAGGATCAGCCAACGCATCAGCAAATGTCAACCGGATGGTTTAATTTCCACTCATCCCACGACACGAGGCAAGCCTCAAACATACAGGCCCTGGCCATGAAGCCTTTGGAGCATCACTGGAACTGGGTATTGACCCAGAAAACTCTACAAAGCTTTGTGACCAAAGAGGTTCAAGTCTCAAGTCCCCTTCAGGAAGAGCTGCAATCTGCTCAAGTGTCCAAGTTTGCCTCTGTTGCTCATAACAACACACCAGAAACTGGGTAAATTACAAAGGAAAGGCATTTATTTCTTACAGTTATGAGGCTGGACAAGTCAGGGTCGAGTGGCCACAATGGTGAGGGCTTTCCTGCTGGTTGGGACTCCTCATGGTCCCCAGGTGGCACAGGGCATTGTGTAGTGAGGGGGCTGAGCGTGTTGGCCCAGGTCTCTCTTCTTATAATAACACCTCTCTCATGAAAACCCACTAATCTATTAATGGATTAACCCACTTACGAGGGCAGAGCTTCCATGATCCAATCACCTCTTCAAGGCCTGTCTCTCAATACTACCACATTGAGGATCAACTTTCCACCTGAGTATTGAAGGAGATAAATATTCAAACCACAGCACATCAAAAACATGTGAAAGCCAAAGCCACCAAGAATCTGACAGGCCGCACAAAAGCACACATTAATGTCCATCCATAGTGGCCATGTACCCCAGACAAGCACTGCTGCCCAGGAAGAAGCTGAGAGGCCACTGGCCGCACTGAGGAGCTGTGTGTGTGGAGAGCTGCACGCTGGCTGTGGGTCTGGTTTCCATTGAGCCAGCCCATGGCTCGTAAGTAAAGAATGTGAAATGAGTATATCAATATAAAATCATAAAAAATGAGGCCAGCAGGAATTGTTACTGCTGTGGCCACCTGGAGAAGGAGCAGCCACTCGTCACCAACCCCCACCAGCAGGACAGGAAGCAGCCAGGTTCTGAGGACGTACCTGGGAAGGAGGAGGCAGGTGTGAGAGCCCAAGGATGGAGGAGAGAGAGATCAAGGGAGGGGAGTGGAGAGGGCAGAGAGGTGTGCACTGGGAGAGGCCATCGACAGGTGGGAGCTTGCTGCGTCTCGGGTCACCAGCACCAGACTGAGCCCTGACCTCAGAAGGAGGGGTGGGGAGGAAGCTGACTCTGACCCCATCAGCAGCAGCTCACCCCAAGGGGCCGGCCGCCCAGCCCGAATGGCTTCCTGTGACCCACTGTGGTCACATAGGCAACAGCTCTGTTCTTCCCAGACAGGAGAAGCCACTGGTGCACCTCCGAGTGGCTCCTTCACCTGCCGGAAACTGACTTCTCAACCATAAATCCCTTTATGATGCTTAAGATAAGCATTTTATTCAGGGTAAAAATTAATTCAGTGAGAGTTGTTTCCTATAAAAAATAAGTATAAAGACATTACTTTAAAAAAAAATAGAGACAGCTTCTTGCTCTGTTGTCCAGGCTGGAGTGCAGTGGTGCCATCACAGCTCACTGCAGCCTTGAACTCCTGGGCTCAAGCGATCCTCCTGCCTCGGCCTCCTGAGAAGTTGGGACTATAGTGTGTGCCACCACACCAAGTTAATTAAAAAGTTTTTCTGGTGTCTTGCTATGTGAATCAGGCTTGTCTTGAACTCCTGCTTTCAAGTTATCCTCCTGCCTCGATCTCCCAAAGTGCTGGGATTACAGGTGTGAGCCCATTGCACCAGGCCATAAAGACATTACTTTAAGACTATCTCAACCAATAAACAGTTATTAATTATTTAAATATCCAAGACGAGGAAATGAACTTAAGGAGTTTAGAAAATAGAAACAATCTAGTCAAAAAGATCCAAAAGAAAAAAGTGACCAGGCTGTTTATCTCACCAGTCCAAAGAGTAATTTGCACTAGGACAAGGACCTACTTATATCAGAGAGAAAACGGAAAGGAAAGAGATAGGCACCAATTAAGATGCAGCTGATGTCTACACCATCAATATTGACATCAGAGGAACCTACTTCTCTGCTGTCTGCCGTGGATTCCAAAACTGCTTGGTTCAGACCTCCCGGAGCATAAGACAGTGATTATTCATTTAGTTTCTTAGCACAGGTCTGACTGGAACGTCTGCTAAGGACCAGGAACAGCGAGCTCCCACCAGAGCTTCAGCTCTCACAGCAGAGACCAGCATCACAGGACAGCTGAGCCGAGACCACAGGGCGAGGTGGAATGTTGTCATCAGCACAGGCCTTGGACCCCCCAAGGAGGGCCAGGCCCCACATGATGTTGTGGAACCCATTCGTGGACACTGTCCGGTTTCCTCTGACAAAGAGGAACAAGAAAGAAAAGACTAGGTGTAAAATGGGATGTGATTAAGTATATTCCACGTGACAGAACCGTCACAGGAATGAGAAAGTAGGCGAAAATCATGTCATTTGGTCATAGGAGATGGTGATTCCAATTTTTTATTAGTGGCTTGAAGTTAACCCTCAAATGCTGGTGAAATATTTTATTCCCACCAACAAAGCAGTCACTAGAACATTCTTTGTAGTAGCAAAGCACTATCAACTACCTAAAAGTCCATGGACCTGGGAGAGACTAAAGAAACACATTAGAATACTATAGCAGCTCTTAAATAGAATATAAGGACAAATACAGAACAGTCACCAAATACATTGTTAAGTTAAAATACAAAACAGAAAAGAAAAGCAAGATGCCGAGTGCATGTGTGAAGAGTGTGCCAGCTTCCACGTGTCTGGAAGGAAAAGTGGGGTCTACCCATGTGTGGACTTGTGCGTGCCCCGACTCTCCAGGGGCAGCTTGGGACTGGCAGCAGCAGAGTCTGTAGAGACATTTCCTATTACATACATTCTGAACAGAATTTTTCTGTGTGTGTGTGTGTGTGTGTGTGTGTGTGTGTGTGTGTATAATCACTTAATTTCTACTGTGAGAAGTTTCATTAATTTGTTCAGCAACAGCTTTTAAAATATCTTTTTAGATGCTAAGTACCGTGTGAGACTCGGGAGAAGCAACAGAAACAAGATGCCATCTCCTCTGGGCACTGTAGGAGAAGGACCAAGAAATCACACACTGAGTTACGATCACAAAAGTCTCAGGATACTATGGGACGTAAAGGAAACACATTTATATCCTACTCAGCAGCCACCAATCCTTACTTGAGATCATTCTCCCAAGTATGATAGAAAATATGTTTCTCTGACATAAGGCATCCTTCTTTCTGGGGATGTTTGTATAGCAAACAACCTAGGAGAGTTCGATAATTAAGATAATTAAGATATCATCTCTCTTTGTAACAACGGCTGGGGGTTTGCCAGCAGCCTCCTTTTGACATCGCGGGTTTCCTAAGCCAGTTCTCCTCAGCTATGACACAAATGCACTGCATCCGTGTGGGCCACTCCCACTGCTCCTGGGGGACTTGGGAAGCAGAGGGAACCTGTGGGTACATGCAGCTCATGATGCCTGCTGTGCATGAACAGCAAGTCTCTTGTCTCTGGCCCAGCATCTCACGTCTTCTGCAGCACCTGCAAACCTGTGGCAGGCTACCTTGTTAGCCTGCAAGTGGGGAATGACCTCAAACCTTTCACAGTTCCTGACACGTAGATCGAAATAAGTTCAGCATCCATTGTTTAAAAGAAAAATCAAAGAAAAGTTAGTTTTTAAGCCTAGCACCTTCCATGGCCTGGTCTAAGCTGACATTCACCATCAGATCCATTTCAGCCACGTGCCTCTGAAGGATGGCTCAGAACAGGGAGCTCCCAGACACACAGAAACCACCTCTGCTTCTCTGCAGCGCAGGTCACACCCCTCCAGACACAGGCGTTAAGAATGATTTGAAGTCACACGAAAGTTCCTATCCAGCCTGTGCCTAGGCAGGAAGCCTGGACAAAGCCCCCTGAGAGACCTGTCCTTTCCACCTGCAGGTTGGCGTGGCCATGGGAAGAGGGCTGGATCTCGGCTCTGACGCCTGGAGTGCCTCACACGCATATCAGCAAGAGAAAGCTTGTCTTAGTGATGCATCAATGTTAAGTCACACAGCTCCAAATAACTCCTAAGCTTACAAAGCGAATCCTGTTAGAGAGTTTAGAATTGAAATTGGTTTCTGTCTGGATTTATGTGTTTTTTTTTTTAGATTCAACATGTAATAAAGAGAAAAATTTCCAAATCAGACTTACACAAATTATGTCACTGGAATTGGAAGCTAGGTTTTTTTCACCTCATTTCTGGCACTCTTTCACACAAATTTCTTAATCGTACAGATTTAGAAGTGGCTGTTACAGACCCTCAGTGTCTCACCTCACCTGGCATCAGGTGCAAATGCACACTGTTGTCCCGTGGAGTCACTCAGCCCATCTAATCAGACGCCTTCCTCAGCCTCAGCCTGTGGATTCTGGTTCACATCGCTGATAGCATCTTTATTCTGGTAACTTACTTCTATTTACATCTCTGGCATTTGAGCCATGCATATTTCAAAGAGTACAAAAAAAAAAAAAAAACAGTGGCCAGGCTGAGGCCCCGGCACGCTGCTGCTTCTCTCCTGAAGGGCAGTGTCTTGTTACCAAGTACTTCATGCAAGTCAAAAAGGTAAAACAGATGAGATACAGATATTTTTCCTACAGAGCTGATACTGGAAATAAGAGCCTTCAATACAAGATGTCCAGGTAGACACCTGTTGCTACAAAAAAGCCCAGTGACAAGTTTCCCAACCAACACTGCCTACAAGGGGCCCTCAGGCCTGCATCTGAACCCACTCAAGCTGGTGTGGGGCTGAGTGACTGCCTGGGACCTGTGGCTCCTAGCGTCCGATGTGACTCACACACAGACTGCCCACTGAGGAGGAGCCCCTGTGAATAGTTTAAATGTGCTGACCTATCTTTGGGTGAAGGTACCCCAGGAAGCGTCTCCAATCTTGGGTTAAGCTAGGGTCCAGCTATTGTGCAGTGAGCCATCAGATAGCTCCAGGCTCCCTCAAAATCTTGTTTTCTTTTTTTTTTTTTTTTTTTGAGACGGAGTCTCGCTCTGTCGCCCAGGCTGGAGTGCAGTGGCCGGATCTCGGCTCACTGCAAGCTCCGCCTCCCGGGTTCACGCCATTCTCCCGCCTCAGCCTCCGAGTAGCTGGGACTACAGGCGCCCGCCACCACGCCCGGCTAGTTTTTGTATTTTTAGTAGAGACGGGGTTTCACCATGTTAGCCAGGATGGTCTCGATCTCCTGACCTCGTGATCCACCCGCCTCGGCCTCCCAAAGTGCTGGGATTTTGTTTTCTTAAAGTATTGCTTGCAAGCTTTTAAGAAAGTGGAATATTTTATATAAATCTGCATTTCTAATATCCCATGAAAACAAGAAACTGGACAATTTGGAACTTGGAGGTGAGGAGGGCTGCCCAGGTCCCCAGGCCCCCAGGTAACCAGGTAATCCTAAACGCCCGTCTCTCCTCAGGACTACCTTTCCTAACTCAGAATTTTCACTGTGAAGAAGGACCCTCCATGGCCATGCTGCTGCTTCTGCCGTGGTGGCCTGGCTGCCTCCTCCATCCACATCTCCTTGGCTGTGTCAGCATTTCCCAGGACAGACTCTCAGCATGGCTTCAGCTTTATTTGTCCTTCTCTGGACAGAGTTCAAACAGACAATCTGGAAGATGGGCCAGAACCACGCGTGCACCACGGAATCACAGATCTTTAAAGCCGTAAGAAGTCTTGGAGGCAGAGCTTGCATGTTTCAGACTGGGAAATGGTGGCTCAGAGCGGGATGGGAATGATGAGGGACACCGGTTTTAGTGGCAAGCTACAGCCCCATTGTCCAGCATGGAGACCGCTGGCCGCCTGTGGCTACTGGACCTTGAAATGGGGTCCAAATTGTGTTGTGCTGTAAGCACAAAAAACACACTGGACTTCTACAACTTAGCATAAAATAAGAATGTAAAATTAATAATTTTAGGTTGATTATACGTCAAAATGTTAAAGATTCAGATTTATTCAGGTAAATAAATGATACTATTAAAATTAATCTCTCATGCTTCTTTTACTCATTGTAATGTGGCTTGTATTCTATTTCTGCTGGGCAGGGCTATTCTTGAATAAAGCCCACCATCTGAGGCCCTCTACAGGACACCAGACTGTTTTAACACAGATTTAATTTCTTTCTTGAAGAGGAGAAAATCATGACAAAGAGCAGAGAAAGCTGACGGACAAAGGCCTTGCTACTATTTATAGGCTGGGTGCTATCCCGGGGCAGAGTCTATAAACAGGTTGTTAGCAGGCCCAGTTGGGGCATGATGGCCCAGCACGCCTCTGTCAAACTGGAGAAGGCAACCTGCACGTTCACAGGGTGCACCGCAGGCCCGTCTTCAGCACAACCAAAGTCCCATTTTCCTATTTACTTTCTGCCAAGGATCCATCATCCTTAACCAGATCAAACTCATCTGTCCTATAGCTAGGAATTTAAAATGCAAGAATTCAGATAACTGCTTTTATCCCCTGGAAAACTGAAGCTGCTTTTGCAAAGCATAACAAAGCCTGTGAAATTGTTTTAGTAACTGTTGCTATCATCTCAAACCATGGAAACTATTATTGTTAAGAATTAAGGTTTTCTTTTTGAAGGTGTGTGTGAAGACCCTACCTATCCAACACTCTATAGTTCATTAATAAACAGTGGGAAGTTGCCTTTCTTTTTCTTTTTTCTTTTTTTTAAAGATGCAGGTGGTGACCCTGAACCACAGCTGAGTGAGGCATATTCCCGGTTAGATTGTCACTGGAGTTCTTACTCACCAAGCTCTCTGCCTTACCTTTGTATTGTTCTGTTGGAGACCTCAGAAGCTCTGCACATTTTGTTTCTTCCTCCTGTATTTCCAGATGAAATCGGCATTCTGGGTGAATGCTGTTCACCTGTTCAAGGTTAAAAGAAATATTAATAACTAAAAATTCCACAATAAGAGGAAAAGCAAGCAAAAGTTCTACAAAAACAACCCAAAACCTCACAGTTTTAAACTGCTTCCAAACGTAAATGCATTTAAAACCAATCACCTTAATTTTTCCGGCATTTTAAAAAAACTTCATTATTTACTTTGTAAAGGTAATATAAAACAAATACAAAATCTAATAGAATATTTTTTTCTGAGCAGGAAAATGAACTTACTAACATAACACATCGGTACTAATGTGGAGGCAACAGAGCTCTTTACTCCATTAATCTCTCCATAGCCGGCTCCTCCATTTCGCAGCCTTTGGTTTGGTTTAAGTGGAGGCCTGTGGACTGTGCAGCTTCCTCCGAGGACGGCCTCCACCCGGGGAAAGAGCCGTGAAAGAAGGGCTTTATTTTTAAAGGTGTTGGTACACGTTCAAAGCTTAACCCTCTAACTACAGATAAAACTGCAATCCTTTTGACTAGAATTTGGGGTGGAAGAGATATTCAAAAAGATGAGCAAGATGAGGAGGGAGGCAGAGGCGGGGGAATCACCATTGTGGCCCCACAGAGACGAGGGGCGATTTCCAGTCAGGCTCCGTCAAGGGAGTGAAAGATGCTACAAAGATAGTAATTAGCAGTCTATTAACGTGAGAAGAAGACAGAACTACACAATGCTTCCTCTCCGAAGGCACCATTTCTACCTAGATCAACATTCTTGTTCTTCACGAGCACCCCCAAGTCAGCCCAGGGCCTGCCTAGCGGCCCTTAGGGGCTTAAGGAGGGCTCCCTCCACCCATCCTTTGGTCTTGATCTTCTCCCTTCCCGCCACTACCCAAAATTCTACTTGTACTAAAGTAATAACCACAGAGAATCATACTGTGGGGTGCATTATGGCCATCTATGTTTAGTTATCTTACTATTGAAATGGTCAGTAAGAGTTCCAACCAGGAACACAATTTCCTAACACAATTAAGGGGAAAACAATGCTGGAACTGCTGCCACCTTTAGCTCCATTTAAAAGAGCCCAGAGCTTGCTTCTAAGAGCTGGTGACTGAACCAGCACCAGGCACTGACTCCCGGCTCCAAGTCCTCTGTTTTCATGCAGGACAAGTGAGTGGCTTAAATTTCAGAATTAAGGAAATTATATTGATGTAAAAAGAAAAAACTTTGTTAACGTATAAAAGACATTATAATACCTGACATTCCTGGAATACGCAGAGCAATGACTTAGGACGTTTTGTAGCAATGAAAGCGGCATTAACCATGATAAAGCCTGGTACTTTCCAAGGACCCGCTCCGCAAAGCGCCCACTCTGGAGGGAGGAAAGCCCGGCTGCGCCCCCGCGCAAGGCCAGGGAGTGTGGCTGGAGCCCCGCTGCAGACCGGGCGTCGCCGGTTAATCAGTGACACCGTCCCGTCGGCAGCGCAGCCTCCCAGCGGCACAGCGGCCGCGGATCGATCCAGACCCACCTCGGCTGCCACGAGCACGGAAACCGCGCGCACCGCAAACCGCTTCAGTCTCCGAGAGGAAAGCAAGAAACAACGCTCGGATTTTTTTCTTTCTTTCCTTTTTTTAAAAGGTTCACAAAGGGAATAATTCAGAACTCCATGCGCGAAGGCACTTACTCAACAAACTTATGCGCGGTTCTTTTCCTCCAGTGCTCTTGGGGAAAAAAAGCAACTATTTTCAAAAGGAAACTTTACTTAACCGACGCCACGTCCCCCCGACACTAAAACAAACAAACAGTAAGTATAGGGAGGGGCCGAGAGGCGTCTGCGGCCAACGCCAACCCCGATCTCCCCGTGAAACGCGCAGCCCGCGCAGGTGCCCGCAGCTCCCAGCTCCCGGGACGGCCCCGAACCAGCTCATCGTTGACGCGTCCAGGGAGAAACGACCCCGTTCCTAGCAAACCCCGGACGATGGGGCGCGGGGAAGGGCGCAGGCAGCCTCCCAACCCGAGTCCCGCAACCCGGCGGGGCCGGAGCTTGGCGCTTCACGCTCCCCCGGAGGAAGCTCCGGACCCCGGGCGACCCCGCTCCCCCTCCCCGACCCCGCCCGCGCCCCAGCACCCGGGAGGAAGGCGAAGCCCGGCGGGAGCAGCGCGCTCATCGGAAGGGGACACCCGGGTCCGGGGCGCCGTGGGGCGGGGGTCGCGGGCGCACTCACCGGGGCGAGCAGCCAGCAGGTCAACAGCGCGGGCGGCAACAGCGTCCGCATCCCGAGCTCAGCGTGCCGGGGCCGCCCAGCGCCCGCCGCCTCCGTCCTGGGTCCCCGCGGTTCCGCCGCCTCCAGCATGGGCCGGGCGCGAGTGCGCGGAGACCTCGGGCCCCGCAGCTGCAGCCGAGCGGCCCGAGCGCGTGGGCCGCCCCCTCCGTCCCGGCAGCTGGAGCGCGCTCCCTGCTCGCCCGTCCCCGCCGCGCCCCGCCGCTCCGCCCCCCGCCCCTGTCCCCGCCCCGCGCTCCCCCAGTCCTCGTCTCCCTCCTCCCACGACAACCGCCGCTCCGCGCCCCTCCTCCCCGCCCCCCACCTCCCCCTCTCCGCCCCCCACCTCCCCCTCCCCTGCGCCCCGCGCCCTCCTCGCCCCTGGGCTCTCTGTGCCCACCGCGCGCTCCCTCTGGTCTCCGCGACCCCCCAGCCTCTCTCCCCGTCCCCTCCCCTCTTCTCTGCTCCCGGCCGCGCGTCGCTGATTCTGTGGGCGGAGGGGCTGGGAACGGGCTGCTCAGTGCGCGCCCGGCTCCGAGTGGAGAGAACTGGGAAGCGCGGCCGGCGCGCGGCGGGGAGAGGAGGACCCGGCCAGGTGTGCGCTCGGAAGGGGCGGATGCCTTTGCCGCCGCCTGTACCCGCCTTTCTAAATAACTGCAGAAGCCCAAGAAAGCGGCCGGCGACCCGTCCGGGGTGGGCGCGTCGTCTTTGTAGCCGGTGGGGCTCGGTTGGGGCGTCTGAAAATGGAGAAAATTAGAGTGCCTTTTGGTGGGGACCCCCACAGCCTCAAAAGAGGAAATCAGGTTGGACAGAAAGCTGGAGAAAAACGCAGACGGAGGTATAGGCGGGTCCTGGCTTCAGCTCGGTGGCTGGTTTTGTGTCCTGCGTTTGCAAAACGGGCAGTCATTGTCTCCCCGCAAACGCAGTGGCGGGTGGGGAGCGCTGGGGGGACTCACGCGGTGCCGCTGGGGCCGTCCCGCCGCGCCCCACGCAGGACTCCACGCCCCTCCCGGGGCGCCCGCGGGACCAGCGCCGGAGAGCTCGGCGTTCCCCAGCAAGGGGAAAGCACTGGAATGAGAGATACAAGTTAATTTTGTGTTGTTTTAATTTTTTATTTGAAAATAATTTCAAAGTTACACAAAAATTAGAAGAATAAGCATAGTACAAGTAACTCCTTTTTACCCTTTATCTGGATTCGGTCATTAACACTTACCTCATTGGGCTTATCATTTGCTTCTCTCTGATCCCCCACCCTCCGCATTAACAAATACCTAATTTTCTGTCACCTAATGTTTACCATCCACATCATCTGTCCTCTACCTATCCATCACCTACCTATCATCTCTCCGTCTGTCATGTACCTATCGTCTATCCGTCATGCGCCTATCATCTGTCATCCACCTATCATCTATCAATTATCTGTGATCTATCCATCTATCATGTACCATCTTTTATCTGTCATCTACCTATCTATAACCTATCATCTACCTATTTATCATCTACCATCTGCTGTCATTTATGATCTATCCATCTCTATGTACCTACCACCTCTATGTCATGTATCAATCAGCTATCACCTACCTATCATCTCTCTGCGATCTATCATCTAACATCTACTACCTACTATCTACCTATTTATCACCTATCATGTCCCTTTCTGTCGTTTATCTATGATCTATCCATCTATCATGTACCTGTCATCTATCATCTTCCTATTGATCGTCTATCTGTAATCTATCATCTATTATCTTATCTATCATTTATCTTCTTCCTATTGATCATCTATCTGTAATTTATCATCTATTATCTGTCATCTATCATCTGCCTATCCATCATCTGTGATCTATCATATCTGTGATCTACCTGCCTGTCGTCTATCAATCACCTGTCATCTGCCTATCATCTATCATCTGCCTATCATCTATCATCTGGCTGTCATCTGTCAATCACCTATCATTTGCCTATCATCTATCATCTGCCTGTCATCTGTCAATCACCTATCATCTGCCTATTGTCTATCATCTGCCCGTCATCTATCATCTGCCTGTCATCTATCGATCATCTATATCATCTGCCTATCTGTCATCTGCCTGTCATCTATCAATCACCTATCATCAGCCTATCTATCCTCTACCTGTCTGTTATCTATCTGGCTTCATCCGTGTGTATCTAGTGGGAAACGACAGAGAGGGAGACCTGGGCCTTCGGTGAGCTGCTTGGCTGGTGACTGGGCTCCTTCCATGAACGCATCTTTTCCTCCCGGTTCCACCTGGGTGAGCCATGAACTTTGAGCTCTGTGCATCTGTACGAATCACAGCACCTGCCCTTCCACCGCAGAGGGTCTCTGTAAGAATCAAGGTAATTAATTCACACATCAATACCTTGCTGAGGGCCTACATTTTAGAAGTGACTGCCCAGGGCGCAGTGAGGGGGTCGCATGACGGGTGAGTCTTCCCCTGAAGCAGTGCGTCCCGGTGGACAGGGGCGGACCAGGAGAAATGGCTGTGGTCATAGCTGGATGCCAGCGCGTGGGAGGGCGGAGGGGAGTGCAGGTCCCACAGTAGGGAGTGTGTGAGTGGGTGGGGGGAGTGTGAGTGGGCAGAGGGGGAGTGAGTGGATGAAGGGGATTGTGTGACTGGGTGGAGGGGAGTGTGAGTGGGCGGAGGGGAGTGTGAGTGGGTGAGGGGGACTATGAGTGGGTGGAGGGGGAGTATGAGTGGGTGGGAGTGTGAGTGGGGGTAGTATGAGTGGGTGGAGGGGAAGTGTGAGTGGGTGGAGGGGAATGTGATTGGTGGAATGTGAGTGGGTGGAGGGAGTGTGAGTGGGTGGGGGAGTGAGTGGGGGGAGAGTGAGTGGGTGGAGGGGAGTGTGAGTGGGGGGGGTGTGAGTGGGTGGGGGGAGTGTGAGTGGGTGGGGGGAGTGTGAGTGGGCGGAGGGGGAGTGTGAGTGGGTGGCTGAGGGTGGGCTGGAGAGCCTTTTCCGCAGATGGGGCACCTTGGGCAGAAGAGCTGAGAGCAGCGACTGTGCCCAGAGCTTCAGAGGGGGAGACAGGGCCAGTTCTGGAGGCCTGGATTCTGTGGAAGGCACCGCACAGTAGGACTAAAGTTCAACACCCTACAAAACAGGATGCGCACAAGCAGCTCCTTCGGTTCCGACTGCTTCTACCTTGCTCAGAATTCCCACTGACGCCGGGGTGGCTGGTGCTTACGTGTGTCCGTGAAAGGTGACTCTGACTCTGCTGGGCCAGTGCCCGCTCCTTCAGGACGTTTTCCACTTCCTCCTCCCAGAGCCGCCATGTCCTCAGGGCAGAGCAGGCTCCCTTTCCCACGCAGGCCTCTGCTGGTGCCTGACTCCCGGGGCTGTGGTCTTCCGTCTGGACCTCAGGTGTGGCCTGCCCCCGACCGAGCTCATGCACCCAGCAGAAGCCTCAGTCCTGCCTCCTGCTCCCGCCCAGGCCTCTCCTCACCATACCTGGGTCTCTTCTTACCATACCCGCGGCTCTTCTCACCATACCCTCCCTCCCTTGCACCCCCACCTGCCTCTGTCCTGGGGCACACTGGAGGGGCTGAGCCCCCTGAGGCACTTTTCCATTACTCTTCTTGCCCCCTGGACACCCCCTCCAAGGTCATTCCACTTCCCTGCTGCTTCCCACACTGGCAGCTGCCCTGGCTTTTCCAGGCTGAGCTCAGGGGAAAATCAAATGTCTGGCAGAAACTGGCGGACACTGGGCAGCTCCTTGCGTGTTAAGTGTGTTTTCCCTTGAAGCAGAAGCCTGGAACCCAGTGACTCATCACAGGGAAGCCCTGGGGCTTCATAATGAGAACAGAGTGAAAGATGCATCCGCTTAATCACTTTCTAAAAAGTACCATGCTGGTACTGCATACTTTTCCAAAAGAGGAAGGAAGCTTCCCAGAAACGTGACTCTCTCAGATCCTTCTGATGTCCTGCCACACCCAGATGAGTGCTTTGGGTTCTAGAGACCACATCTGCCTGGGTGGAGGAGAGGGGCACCCTGGAGGACGATGGTGACCTCAGGTGTGCCCCAGCCAGGCCATTTTAACTTGTACCTGTGAAGAAACTCATCATTTGCCTATGTCCCTCTTTTTGTGTCTTTTAGAACCTAAATACTAGACTTAAAAAAATTACTTCCTCCACTCTCTTAACAAAAAGCCTAGGATGTTGGAGAACATGGTCAACTTTAATCCCTTTTCCACTCCAAGCTGTGGAATTCTGGGGAGGAACTGCAGGGGTCCAGGAGCTGCTGTTGAGGGTGGGCGGCCCTTCCGAACCTGGACCTGGTTCTCTTAGGTTCCTTGGAGCAATGTGGCATGCAGCCGTCTGTGGCTGCGTCCAGCCCTTGGCCTCCCAGCTGGCAGGTGCATGGCTTAATGCTGCCTCAGTCCCCTGGGCTGTGGAGCAGAATTCCTAACTGTGCTTGGCCTACATCTCAAGATGATGAGGAAGATAAAATCAAAGGCCAGCCATGGGAAGCTTTCACCAATACTTTTTAAAGGGTGTAGACAAGAAGCACTGCTGTGCCTCTGTCAAGGTGGACACGGACGCGTGTGGGGCTTTGACTGCAGGCCTGGTCGGCCCGTCTGCCCGGTGCAGTTTCCAGCCCTGCCTGTGTCCAGTCATAGCTGAATGTTGAGTGAGACGAATTCAGGAGGGCAGACATTCCTGGGAGTGTGATCGCCGTGGCCTGGAAGGGCTGGCTGTCCTAGGCTGGTGCTAGAAAGCTCAGGAACGTGGGATAGCAGAGCTCTCATGTGATTTAAAAGTCCTCTTCCCCCAACTCAGTCCTGCCTCAGCCCTGGAGCCTCAGCCAGGAGCTGTAGCAGCAGTGGTTTTTGTCTCTTCAATTTTGATGCTGTGGTGTTAAGTACATATACTTTAACGATTCTTATATCTGCTTTGAGAACTGACCCTTTAATCATTAGGTAACACTTATCTTTATCCCTGATAATTGCTCTGAAGTCTGTTTTGTTTAAAATACAGCTATTGCCAATTTCTTTTATTTAGTGTTAGCATGGTATACCGTTCCCAATACCTTTTTCTTTGATATATCTGTGTCTTAATATTTACAGTGGGGTTCTTGTAGACAACATGTAGGTGAGGCTTATATTTTTATCCACCCTGACAGTGTCTGTCTTTTAACTGGTGCATTTAGACCAGTGATGTTTAAAGCAGTTATTGATATAGTTGGATTAATGTAATATCTACTATATTTCTTACTGTTTTCTATTCATTGTCTATTATTTGCTGCTGTTTCATTTTGAGTTTTGGTCTTCCACTCTTTTTTCTGCCTTCTCTGGTCTTAATTGAGCATCTTATGTGATTTCATTTTTCATCTCTTTGCATATCAATTATCCTTTTTGGTCTACTTTTTTGTACAAAATGATTGTCCTTCAGTTTGCAATATACTTTTATACGAATTCAAGTTCCCTTTCAAATAACACCACAGAAATTCACAGGTGGTGCAAGTACCTTCTAACAGAGTGACTTCTTCCATCCCTGATAATTTGTCATCCAATGAACTTATCCATAAGCAGCAATTATTAACCAAATATTGTTGCTGCTATTATTTTGAGCAAACTGTTATCTGTTAGATACATGAGGAATAAAAACATTTTAATTTACCTTCATTTATTTCTTCTCTAACACTTTTCATTTCTTTATGTAGTCCTGAGTTCCTGCCTTATATCGTTTTCCTTCTTCTTTTTTTTTTTGAGATGGCATCTCACCCTGTCACCTAGGCTGCAGTGCAGTGGCATGATCTCGGCTCACTGCAACCTCTGCCTCCCAGGTTCAAGAGATTCTCCTGCCTCAGCCTACCAAGTAGCTGGGATTACAGGCATACACCACCATGCCAAGCTAATCTTTGTATTTTTAGTAGAGACAGAGTTTCACCATGTTGGCCAGGCTGGTCTGAACTCCTGTCCTCAAGTGATCCACCCACCTCGGCCTCCCGAGGATGGGATCACAGGCATGAGTCTGTGTGCTGGGATCACAGGCATGAGCCACTGAGCCTGGCCCCATTTTCCTTCTTTCTAAAGAACTTCTTTGAACAGTTCTTTCAGGGCAGGTCTACTGGCATCAAATTTCCTCAATTTTTGTTTGAGAAAGTCTTTATTTCTTTTTCATTTTTTAGGGTTAATTTTGCTGGATACAGATTTCTAAGTTGGTGAACTTTTCTCTCAATATTTTAAATATTTCACTCCACTCTCTTCTTGCTTGCATGGTTTTGAAGAGATGTGGTCTAATTCCTTTCTTTCTTATGAGTAGATTTTTCCCCTGTTGTCTGTCCTTCCTTCCTTCCCTTCCTTCCCTTCTTTCTTTTGACAGGCAGGGCCTCATTCCATTGCCCAGGCTGGAGTGCAGTGGTAATCATGGCAGCCTCGATTTCCCTGGCTCAGGTGATCCTCCCACTTCAGTTATCTGAGTAGCTGGGACCACAGCCGCACACCACCATGCCCAGCTAATTCTTTTTTGTATTTTTGGTAGAGACAGGGTCCCAACATGTTGCCCAGGCTGGTCTCAAACTCCTGGGCTCAAGCAATCTACCTGCCTCAGCCTCCCACAGTGCTGGGATTACAGGCGTGAGCCACCGTGCCCAGCCAGTCCTTTTAATATTTTCTCTGTCTTTGACTTCATGCAGTTTGAATATGACATGCCTACACATAGATCTTTTAGTATTTATTCTGTTTATTCTCTGGGCTTCCTGGATCTGTAGTGTCTATCATAAATGTTGGAAACGTCTCAGTATTGTTTCAAATATTTCATCTATTCATTTATCTCTTTCTTCTTCTGGTATTCTCATTATATGTATGTTACACATTTTGAAATTGTCCTGCAGTTCTCGAATATTCTGTTTTAAATAGTTTGGATGTTTGTCCCTGCCCAAATCCCTTGAATTGAAATCCCCAATGCTGGAGGCGGGGCCTGGCAGAAGCTGATTGGATCATGGGTGCAGTTCTCTCATGACTTGGTGCCCACTTTGTGAGAGTGAGTCATGAGATCTGTTCACTTAATAGTATGTGGCGTCCCTCCATGTTCGCTGTCCCCTCCACACTCGCTCTTCCCTCCATGCTGGCTCCCCCTTCCCCTCTCGCTCTCCCCCTCGCTCCCCCCTCCTTCTCGCTCCCCCCACTCGCTCTGCCCCCCCACTCCCTCTTGCTCCCCGCTCCCCTCTCGCTCCCTGCTCCCCTCTCGCTCCCCTCCACTCTCGCTCCCCCCTCCAGTCTTGCTCACCCCTCTACTCTCGCTCCCCCCTCCACTCTCATTCCCCCTTCACTCTCACTCTCTCCCTCCCCTCTCACTCTACCCCCTCGCTCCCACCTCCCCTCTCACTCCCCACTCCCCTCTTACTTCCCCCCCGACTCTCGCTCTCCCCTCCACTCTCTCTCCCACTTCCACTCTCGCTCCCACTTCCACTCTGGTTCCCACTTCCACTCTTGCTCTCCCCTCCACTCTCACTCCCACCTCCACTCTCACTCTCTCACTTGCTCCTGTATTCACCATGTGACATGCCTCTCCCCCTTCACCTTCTGCCATAACTGTAAGCTTCCTAAGGCCTCCCTAGAAGCTGAGAAGATGCCGGCACCATACTTCCTGTAAAGCCTGTAGAACCATGAGCCAGTTAAACCTCTTTACTTTATAAATTACTCAGCCTCAGATATTTATTTATAGTAATGCAAGAATGGCCTAATACAGAAAATTGGTACTAAGGAGTAGGGTATTGCTATAAAGATACCTGAAAATGTGGAAGCAGATTTGGAACTGGGTAGCAGGCAGAGGTTGGAAGAGTTTGGAGGGCTGAGAAGAAGACAGGAAGACGAGGGAAAGTTTGGAGCTTCTTATATACTGGTTAAATAATTGTGACCAAAGTGCTGATAGTGATATGGAGAGTGACGTCCAGGCCAACAAGGTCTCAGATGGAAATGAGGAATTTATTGGGAACTGGAGCAAAGGTCACACGTGTTACGCCTGAGCAAAGAGCTTGACTGCATTGTGTTCATGCCCTAGGGGTCTGTGGACATTTGAGCTTGAGAGTGATGATCTAGGCTCTCTGGTGGGAGAAATTTCTAAGCAGCCATGTTCAACATGTGGCCTGACTGCATCTTAACTGCCTACTTTCAGATGCAGGAACACACGAATGACTTAGAGCTGGAACCTACATTTACGAGGGAAGCAGAATGTAAAAAGTTTGGGAAATGTGTAGCCTGGTCATGTGGTAGAAAATAAAAGCGTATTTTCAAGGGAAGAATTCAAGCAGAATTTGGAGCAATGACTTGCTAGAGATATTTGCGTAACTGAAAAGGAGCCAAGTGTAACTAGCTGAGAAAATGGTGAAAAGGCCTTGAAGGCATTTCAGAGACCTTCATGGCAGCCCCTCCTATCACAGGCCCAGAGGCCCAGGAGCGCAAATGGTTTCACAGGCCCAGGGCTCCATTACCTGGCACAGCCTGAAGACACTGCGCCCCATGTCCTGGCTGCTCTGGCTCCAGCCATGGCTCAAAGGGGCTCAGGTACAGCTTGAGCCGCCATTTTGGAGAATGATAAGCCTTGGTGGCTTATGGCCACCATATGGTGTTAAGCCTGTGGGTGCACAGAATGCCAGAGTCGTGGATTTTAGGGAGCCTCCACCTGGATTTCAGAGGTTGTGTGGAAAAGTCTGGGTGTCCAGGCGGAAGCCTGCTGCAAGGGAAGAGCCCTCACAGAGAACTTCCGCTAGGGTTGTGCAGAGGGGAAATGTGGGTTGGGAGGCCCCACACAGAGTCCTCATTGGGGCACTGCATAGTGGAAGTGTGAGAAGGGGGCCACCATCCTCCAGACCCCAAAAAGCTGTCCACTGACAGCTTGCACCCCGCTCCTGGAAAAACCACAGACACTCGACAACCTGTGAGAGCAGCCATGGGGGCTGTACTCTGCAAAGCCACCAGGGTGGTGCTGCCCAAAGCCTTGGGAGCCCATGCCTTGCACCAGTGCTCCCTGGATGTGGGACATGGAGTCAAAGAAGATTATTTCAGAGATTGATGATTTCATTGGAAAGACGGCACAGCTCTTGGACCAGACCCCACTTCTCTGAAGGTCCAGGATTTGTGTAGTCTTGGGCTTTGCTGAACACCCCTGAAACCATGCAATGCCTGAGGCCCTTCTGCAGTTACCCGATGCTCTTAGAAAAATGACCAAAGTCCTCAATATGCCTTTGTAAACTAAAGATAAAATTCTAAGCCCCCAACCAACTTAATGTACTCCCCTCTTGGCCAAGGGGATCCTAAAGAAACCTGGAAAATGAGTTCAGGCCATGACAGGGAGAGGGGGTTGGGCAGACCTCACTATACCCTCCTTTCCTTGGAGTTTGTGACCGACATTAACATAAAAACAGAGCTCCTAAGGCTGACCAAACAGACTCTTCATAGCAGTAAGATAGCAAATTCCCACCAGACGCTGGTAGAGCATCACATGACAGCTAGCAGGCCCTGAAGAAATATATTTCTTTGACATATTTTGAAATGGCCCAGCAAAGCTGCCTCTTGGCGAATCTTGCACTCTGTGGAGAATCCTCATCCCTCACTAGGTCTTTCTGGAGAGTCTGACACCTTTTAAGGTCCTGATAATAGAAAATCACGTTCACGCTTTCTCAAGCCTGCTACCTGGAGGCTTCATCCACAAGAACCTTGGCTTCCACAACCCCCTTATCTTAACTCAAGCTGATTTCAAGTCTTCAGGCACAGCTTAACTCTGTTTTACCCAACTGCCAACCAGGAAATCCTGTAATCCACCTGTGACCTGGAAGGTCCCCACACCCTGCTTTGAGATGTCCCACCTTTCTGGACCAAACAAATGTTTACCTTCCAGATATTGCTTTATGTCTTTTCCTGTAACTTCAGTCTCCCTAAAATGTATAAAACCAAGCCATACCCTGTCACCCTGGGTGCGTGTTCTTGGGACCTCCTGAGGCTGCGCCCTGGCCCATGGTCCTTAACCCTGGCAAAATCAACCTCTAAGTTGATTGAGACCTGCCTCAAATACATTTTGGTTTACACCTTTGAACAGGCAACCACCTGCCATGCTGGGCCTGGCCTGGCTTTGCCCGTTGCCCCAGCGTAAGCATTACTCATGTCCCCTATTCTTGGAAATGTCCTGGTTTGGACATATTATGTGAAGCACGTGGTCGCCCTACATGCAAGGCCACACCTGATCTGGGCCTGAGCCTCCTCCTGGATCCCTCTCGCAGCCTCCACTTTGCCTCTCTTGCCTCAGCCTTGCTGATGTCTGGAAGCCCCAGGCACACTCTGCCCCAGGCACATGCCTCACCTTCCTCCTGCCTTGGGTCGGGTGTCTGCCTTAGGAAGGCCCTCCCAGTCTGGAGAAGCATCCTGCTTTTCCTCGCTGGGGGAAAAGCAGAGACCATTGGACCTATCTAAGCAGAGTTTAGTGCCAGGCCAGCGGGGGGCCCCTACTCAGCTCAGCGGGAGGCTCCGCGATGGAGCCAGAGCAGCTGGAAGAACATCTCAGATGGTTTGTCCAAGAGCCGGGCACACACCAGCGTGGGGCACAGCCCTGCCCGGGCCCCCTCTCCCACCCCTGCAGGCACACACCAGCGCGAGGCGCAGCCCTGCCCGGGCCCCCTCTCCCACCCCGGCAGGTGGGGCTCACAGAGAGGCCACCAGCCTCTCCCTCCTGATTCTGACCAGTTCTTCCAGGAGTTGTCTCTTTCTCCTCTCCTGGGGCCCTGACTGTTGCCATCCTCCAATTTCTCAGACCAACCAGGCTCAGAGTTCTTTAAACTCCCCTGTACAAGGAGGTGTTGCCACTCTGTTGGAGAACTACTTTTAATAGAATATGATGCGATAGGATACAATATTTAGAGAGAGTATTGGACGTCAGCCCCTCCAGTGAATGCTGCGCATTGTGGGTTCCTACAGCAGGTGTTGATGTTTGTTGATGAGCACATGGGCAGATGTATGAGTGACTGCTGGTTCCGCTTACTCCAGTCTGGAGGCTTCAGCCAGCACCAGGACAGCAGGGCCCCTCCCTGAGCACTCGCCCTCAAGCCCAGCGCAGAGCCCACGCTTTGGCTCCACAGACAGGGAGCAGGTCGGTGGGGCTGCCCTCCGGACCCTTCCGCTCTGCCAGGGCCTCCTCACTTTCCGGGTTATGCTCTCCTCTCTGATTGCCTTTCAAAGGAGAAGCAAGAGGTGTTAAATCGCTAACATTAGTGTGTGAATTGGTAAACCAGGACTTTCCTTTCTGAGAGGTGAGGCCTGGGTGGGGCCTGGTGGGAGGAGGGAGAAATCTGTCAGCTGAACCTCCCTGGTCATCATCTGTAGGCATCGGTCATGCATTTGTCACACGTCCAAAATGCCGAGGGTGTGGGCGATCCAGGGAGCATGGGGAAGGGGAGAGGGGGTGAAAGGAGGGTCCTGGGAGTGACGGGGAGACCCTGCAGGCCCGGGAGGCCGGCGATTCCAAGCCAGAGGGTCCTGGACTTCAGAGAGAAGCAGGGTCTGGTTTGATAGCCATGCCAGCTTTCCAAGTGGCTTTTTAGGGAGAAGAGAAGAAAACAAACAACATTAAAGAAACAAAATGGGGAACTATTTTTAGCTGCATATGAAGCAGAAATAGAAATCTAATTGAGAAATAAATTGGCGAATGAGGCTAAGTTTAAAAGTTTGCTTAGAAATGAATAGGGAAGGATAATTAACGACTCAAGTGACCCTTTACATAATTAGTGATGTTCTACTGGGAGTAATTAAAGCATCACATGAAAGTGAGGCATTTTCTGTGCCTAATTGTTCTCGGTTACTATTTTTACACACAAAACCAGAGTTTTTACAATATCAAGAATTTTTGTCCTCGTATTTTCATTAAAATACTGATTTTTTGTTCTTAATCTTTTTTCCCATTTTCTAACCTATTTTACTAGGTCCTTTCCCCAGTTCTGAATGTCCTTTGGAAGAGGATGGGGACAGACAGATGAGGGTGACAGGATGGAGACATTCCCTCAACATAAGAGTTTTCAAAGTGTTGTTTACTACCAATTACTAAGCAATGCTTTCCCGGGACAGAACGCTAACCGTGGCTAATTAACATCCCCCTCGCTGGCGTCCTGAGCGGCAGGGTCTTCTCTTTTATTTTCAACCCCGTGGCAATCAGAAGAGCCCTGAGCACCCGGAGGCCAGGTGTGCCGGCTCTACCTGGAGGCGTTATCTGACCTCTCGGGACACAAGTCTCATTTGTAAGAGGAACCAGTTGAAGGGCTGGTAGACTATTTCAGTGACCCCCAGCACCCTCAAAGGCAAGCTAGAGTGACATTTAAAAACTGAATTTAGCTTCATTTTCATATTCACTTGGAGTCTTTAACAAAATAAACTGACATTATGAGGCGTTTTACCTCCTATGCTGTCAAAACCGGAAATAAAACCCCTTATAGTTCCTTTTGCATCTTTGGAAGACAGAAGCCCTGGAATGTTGGCACGCCTGGGATCAGGAGCCCTCCTGTGGCCACGGGTGTCTCGGCTGCGCCGTGGGATTCTGTCCTTACCCCAGGGATCAGTTCCCATCTGAAGGACAAAGGTATTACGGTGACAGCTCACTCATGAAAAGATGACTTTTCCAGGAAAGTCGCTGTCTAAAAATTGCCAAGACCAGGGACATTCGTAACAGCCCAGTTCTAGGAAAGCCAGGAGGAACCTGCTCTCCGACAGGAAGGGTGTAAATGCTCTGCTGCCCAGAGCTGAGGTCGGGCTTAGACCCTGAGCCCGGCCACCCCGGGCAGTGGGGACCCTGTCTCTTCCAAAGGCTGTGGGCCCAGCTGACCGCATGACTGGCTCTGCTCACCCCCATTCCTCAGTCCTTTCGGACTCCACGGATGCGCCTGGAATTCCATCATCACAGTTGGAGCTTCTAGCCTCGGGCTGTGGTCAGTGTTTAAGCACAGATGCCGCTGCGGAGCGGAGCCCTTCACATTGGAGAGCAGAGGACAGGAGTGTGGGGAAAGAGGGTGAATGAGACATAGAAAAGGGGGGCAGGGGCAGAGATTCTCAGGGTAAATTTGTCAACCACAGAATTTTTCTGTGACTTTAATTTCAATGAAGCTCAATTTCATGAAAGTTGATTGTTACTTCTGAATTCTTTAATAGAACAATGCATACCTGTGGAAATACATTTTCTTTCCATTTAACTGTTTCAGTAATCTCTATTTATAGTAAATGTGATAAATAGCTACCTATTTTAGGGCACGTGCACTGTGCCAGGCACCAAGCCAGGTAGGTACTAGGAACTCTGAGTAACCTCCTGCCTGGTAGGGACTGATGCTCGGGGACTAGCGGAATCTTTTAGGAGAAGCCACACAGCCTGTGTTAGAGTTCTCCAGAGAGACAGAACCAACAGGATGAGATGTAGATGTGGGTATGTGAGGGGGGATTACTGGGGGCCTGAACCGGCTCACACAATTACAGAGGCTGCGATGTCTGGCGACATGCGCTCTGCAAGCTGGAGCACCAGGGAGGCCCCAGAGCCAGGGGTCCCATGGTGTAATTCTCAGTCCTGGGCTGAGGGCTTGTGAGTCTGGCAGCTGCCAGGGCAGATCCCCAAGCCCTGGGGCCCAAAAGCCGGGGAGCCTGGAGCTCCGAAGTCCACAGGCCGGAGGAACAGTGTCTCAGCTCTGGAAGAGAAAGAATTCTCCCTTCCTCCACCTTTGTTCCCTCTGGGTCCCCAGCGGATTGGGCAGTGCCAGCCCGCGGTGAGAGCAGATCTGCCCTGCTCCGTCCACCGACCCACGCGCTGATCTCCCCAGAGACACCCAGAAATCATGCTTCACCAGCTATGCAGGTGTCCTGAATCCAGTCAAGTCGATGCCTAGAATTAACCATCACACATGCACACATGTACTGCATCTCGTTAAGAGGAGGGAAAATTCTTTTTTTTTTTTTTTTTTTTTGTTTTTTTTTTGAGACGGAGTCTCACTCTGTAGCCCAGGCTGGAGTGCAGTGACCGGATCTCAGCTCACTGCAAGCTCCGCCTCCTGGGTTCACGCCATTCTCCTGCCTCAGCCTCCCGAGTAGCTGGGACTACAGGCGCCTGCCACCTCGCCCGGCTAGTTTTTTTGTATTTTTTAGTAGAGACGGGGTTTCACCGTGTAGGCCGGGATGGTCTCGATCTCCTGACCTCGTGATCCTCCCGTCTCGGCCTCCCAAAGTGCTGGGATTACAGGCTTGAGCCACCGCGCCCGGCCGAGGAGGGAAAATTCTATCCCCCGTATTTTGCTGAGATTTGTGTAGGACTCCGGGATACGACATTCCCATGGGCAGGATGCTCTTCTCAGAGCCTTGAACTGTGTGACACACCAGGGGCTTGCATGCTTTTACCGGAAGAGGGTTATAAACCATCCATTACAACCTGGAGGGCAAAACTCATTAAATCATGGATTATGGACTGGAGGGCAAAACTCGTTTTCGAAATATTAACTACTCCTTTCGTGACAAGTTTTGAATTTCAAAATATCAGATGAAAAATTTTCTACACAAATAAATGGATAGGAGAAAACAAATGCATGCGATTGAACTGCGTGGGATGTGAGGTTGTTTTCAAGAAACATCGTCCCGGGTGAGTCTGCCTCTGCCACCTCCCTGCCCCCTGCTCTGCCTCTCCCGCCTCTGCCACCCTGAGACAGCAGGACCAAGCCCTCCCTCCCCCCCACCTCAGCCCCTCCAGGTGGGGAAGAGGAGGGTGAAGGCCTGTAGCTCTGGAGAACAGAAGGCAAGCTTGGGGGATGGTTTGCAGTGCTGCCATCCTACTCACCGCTCCCCCTCACACCAGGAGGCAAGGCCTTCATGACACACACTTCCACTTCATGAACAGTAAACTTAGTGTCTCTTCTGGTTTTCTTAATGCCATTTTCTTTAACTTATTTTATTGTAAAAATACAGTATGTAATACATGCAGCATACAAAATATGTGTTACTTATCTATTCATGTCAGCGGTAAGGCTCCTGTCAACAGAAGGCTATGAGAACCTAAGTGTTTTGGGGAGTGAAAAGTTCTTTGCAGATTTTCAGCTGTGCAGGGGTGGGAGGTGTTGGGCCCCGAATCCCCTCTTTGTTCAAGGCCCACTGTATATGCTTTTCCATCTTTTCCATCAAGAAGCAAGTGGTGATGTACTTTCGAGAATCTTCTTTCTTTAACTGTCTTCTCCAGGCCACAATCATTCTACGTGGCAGATGATGCTTGATGTGCCAGAAATACAAAAGTTTCCAGACTCAACTAAATGTGTGCCTGGCTGTAGTTAAAATCATTGTCCTCTTTGATTTTGAAGTTGAGGTGTAAGTCACACACAGTGAAGGGCAAAGTTCCTAAGTGGGCAACCAGCGAGTTTCACAGTGGCCTGCACTTGCGGAGCCTCTCCTCTCATGAAGACCAGAACTTCGGAGGACGCAGGGGCTCCCTCGCTCCACCTCCCGGCCACGATGCCGCCTCGCTGCGTGGCTCAGCCGTGCCTTTCATTTCAAAACTGCAGCCAAGGCAGAGTCAGAGCGTGGGCGATGGATGACTCGGCCCAGGACTATGACGTGCTCCTGCTGCTCATTCTGACGGGTAACCACAGACCAATTTGCGTGACCTCTGACTGTCGTGTGTTTCCACCTCTCAGCTAGGTTGCAGACTTGCGGAGTGCAGGGCCTTGGACCTGCGTCTCTCGTCCCCAGTGGTGTCTAAGGAGGTGCTTTCCACACGACGCTGTTTGCCGGCATAGAACTTGCAACATTCCATCCACACCCCAACCGTCTTCAGATGGTCTCACAAGACAGAAAACGGAAACTCCCAACTGGTTAATCAATTATCGATAATTTATTTAGGACCCAGGCTATGCAAGGTGCTTTGCTTGGCATTTGAGGAGAAACAGCGGTGAGACCACGGGCCATGTCCTCTTTAGTACTTTGCTCTAATCAACTCAACTGACCACACAGATGGAATTTAGATAGACAGAAAATAAATGAAATAAGTATTGAGCTTTAACTCAAATTCCTTTATGAGTCAACGGAACAGCCAGACACATCAACTTGGACACATTGTAACGGCAGAAAACGAAGATCTGTTAAGCCTACAAATCAACCCACATTTCTCCTGAAGAATGCTCTTGTAATTTGGCACCTGAGCTGCATTAAAGTGCTTCACTCCTCCACGGTCATATTCTACTTTAATTTCCTTCTTGCAACATACCCTCCCTCCAGACCGTAAAAGACGTGGTGAGGAAGTGACACAGAATGTGCGGAAACTGAAGAGGATACTCAAAAGCGAAATGCAGAAACAACAATTAGATTTACCTCGTGTTGATTTCCCCACTCCGTCGTGTGGAGCAGAGTGTGTTGGGAAAGGTGCTTTGTTTTGTTGCCCGGGTGGCGTTGTGTACGGGTTATGTGGGGTTGGTCCACGTCGTGACTTGCCCCCTGGAACCTGGTGGCAGTGGTGTTTTCATAAGCACCACCCGCATGTTGACAGCTGTGTGGAGTTCAGAGCCCACGGACCCTGGGGACCACTGACACCCCGTGCACAGGTGACAACACACCTGCTGAAGGCCACGCAGTCAGCTGAAGCCAGAACCGGCTGCTATGTCTATGCAGGACACTTCTGCTCCTCTGTCCCAGTGTGAGGTGCCATGACAAAGGTCAGGCCTCTCTCAGTGCCTCAGCAGCCAGCCCAGGGCTTGGAATGCTTTGTTGCATAGATCTGGAGACCACATCCAGGACAACACTGAACTACCAATTTCTGTTATGTGTGCTGAAATTTCATTGCCGTAGCCTTGAGTCCAGGCCTTCTGTTCCGCTGGGACAGGGGAGAGAAGTTCCGCCACCTCCATCAGAGCAGACCCTGCCTTCCTTCATCCTGAGAAGCCTGTGGCTTACTTTATGGCAGGCACTTCACATGAATATTTGATTCAATCTCACTAATTGCTATGGAGTAAATGTTATTTGTACTCCTGTTTTAGTGACAAGGAAACTGAGATTGTGGTGGTAGAACCTGACAGGGAATCCCAGTGGTCTCATTTTAGGGCCCATAACCTTAACCTCTTCCGATGCTCCCTCCTTCTCACTCTAAGGCACAGAGGCAGGTCCTGTGATTTCATGATGTGCTGGTGTCTCTGCCCTCTCACTGGCCAGCATGAAACTCTGGATCCCAGAGAGGAGCTGACCATCGCAGCGGCTTCGGGTAAACGCTTGCGAATGAGCAGGAAAGGAGCGGCTGATGGTACCCAGCCTGGCACCTGCGCCCGACAGGCCTGGTGCTCCCGCCTGCTGTGGAGGCGCGGGTCCCCCAGACTGTGGCTCTGAGACCCTTCTTAGCCCTGGAAGAAGCATCGGTTGCCGGAGACAGAACTGTTACACTTTAGCAAAATGTCGTTTGCTCACTTGGAGACAAAGTTCAGCCCAGCCACTGCTGCAGACACTGTGGACCCATTTTTTTTTTAATGGAAGAAAAGGACTATTTTTTAAAAATCATTGATTTTATTACCGAAGTGTACAGAAACCCAAAAGGACAAGCTGGTGTGGAGCAAACCCCCTGGTTTCCCAATGGGGCGTTGGAGCTGCTGAGCCAGACTCCAGCTGGAGACCGGTGGCGCCCACTGAAACCCACCGGCAGTTCTGCAGCTTCACAGCCTCACATGTTGCTTTGAATAAGAGAACATTCCTGTTAATGTTTCCATTTCCTTACAGTTCTGTTTACGAAATGCTCCTTTGAAATTACTACTTTAATGCAATCTAGGAATTTAATTCCTAAGAAAATGGAAAAATGAAGTGCTCTGAGTCACCAGCCAGAGATCGCAGTGACGGGCTCCAGGGTGTTGCTGTGGGTGGTGGCTGGGGGCACCCTCGGGAAGCTGTGGTTGGTGTCCCTCTAAGAGGCTTCCCAGAGCTGCATCTCTTGGTGCAGGAACAGCCCTCTTGCCGGTGACATAGACTTTTCCTGACATCTTCACTAAACTGCTCGTTTTTGTCGACATCCAACCTAGACACTGCTCACACCGAGTGAGAACGGCTCACTCCCCACACAGTGACTCCCCGGAGCCATTTCCCACTGTGGGATCCTTCACCAGCTTTCTTGGCAGGTCCGTCTCTCCTTAGCGATACCACAAATCACCCTTCCACGACCAAACCCACCCGAATCGATTGCTTCTGTTCCTTTCCCCACCTGCCAAACACGTAAAATTATAATTCCAGTGAAGTGACCCATTTAACAGGGGGTTTCAGTGGAAGAAGAAATGTCGTGGGAAATTTCACAAAACCAGTGAAACTGTTATTTACTTTTTTTGAGACAAAGCCTCACTCTGTTGCCCGAGCTGGAGTGCAGTGGCACGATCTCGGCTCACTGTAACCTCCGCTTCCCGAGTTCAAGTGATTCTCCTGCCTCAGCCTCCCAAGTAGCTGGGATTACAGGCACCTGCCACCATGCCTGGCTAATTTTTGTATTTTTAGTAGAGATGGGTTTCACCATGTTGGCCAGGCATATGTGTGCCTGAGCCACGTGGCATCCAGCCTGGAGCTGGCCACGGCGACATGAATGGCCCCACATGGGAACTGCCCAGCTGAACCCTTACCAAGTTTCTGACACACAACATTCTGTGTACAGGCAAAATAAAACTTATGTTTAAAGCCGCTAAATCCTGGAGTGTTTGTTCCACAGCAGCAGCAGCTGAAGCAGGTCCCGGATGACGTCAAACGTCTTGCAGCTATGCGGAGGGCACCATCAGTATTGCACCTTCCTCAGCTGACTCTCAGGCCGGAAAGCATCCCGATTAAATGGGGTCCTGAGGTGACGCCAGCCCTGGCCACAGTCACAAATGCTGAGAGCCTGTAGGTGAATTCGGGTCACAAAGTCTAACACCTTCCTTGCAGGTTTCACGTTAGCCTGTTTCTGGATGCAGCCTGGGAACAGTAAGGGTGGGTGCACCTGTTCTAGGTGTGCCACTGTCTGGGTGTGAATGCTTTTCGCCCCCACGGGAGGTGAAGGCCACTTTGTCGTCACTTCGAGGTGTGGAGAGTCACGAGTGCAGGAATGAGGTGAAGCAAAGCTGTGCCGCTCCGTGGGGCAGGACTCACCCCAGCCCATCTGGTTCAGCAGCTGCACTCTCAGCTAGACCCTTAGATGGGAAATCTTAGCGACTTTTCTGGGGTGAAGCTCGATGGCGTTGTGATAGGGTTTTTCGATGCTGCTTTCTTAGCCTAGAAAAGCACAGAGTGGGTGCCCTCCCTGCTCCATGGTGCACGTTTTGATTGTCTACTGCTATATAACAAACTCTCACAAAAGTTGGTGGCTTCAAACACCTGTTTGATTTTGCACACGATTCCATGGGCAAGGGATCCTCTGATCTTCCGGGTGCTGGCGCGGCTGAGGCGGAGGGACCCAGCTCTCACTGGGCTTTTCTGAGTGTGCCTGGCCTCTCTCTGTCTCTCCACGTGGGCTCTCTGTGCAGCTGGGGCTGCCCATGTGCGTGGAGCCAGCGTGGTGCTTCTCACATGGGGTGGCTTCCTGAAGCAGGTGACATCAGCTCTAGGCCAGGTCAGGGCTGTGCCTGCAGCCAACAGCTTCAAGCCTCCGACCCTCAGTCTGAACCGCAAGTCCTGCCCAGGTGTGAGGGGTGAAGAAACAAGAGCCTCTCCTGAGGGAGTGGCCAGAGCAGACTGCAGAGGAGAGTGTGGGGTGGGAGATGCTGGAAAATGCCGTCTGCCACAGCAAGTGGGTGAGCAGGCGAGAGAAGGAGAGGATGTGGCACCTCCATTTCCCGGGAGGTTTCACCCCGCCTCTGGGACAAAGACCCACCAGCTCCGCCCGGCCAGGAACCTGTTCTCACTTCTTCCTTTGCAATGGAGACAACGTCTGTTACACCTGACTCCAAGGCTCCTGCAAGTATAAAACCAAATGTGGTTGGGACTGGGTTAGAGACCAGAGCACTCTGGAAATGCCCATTGATGTTGTTTTCTGAAGAGCCGTTGGGCAGCATGAGAACAGAAGATGACGCACTGCCCTTTTGCCCCTGGAGACCCAGTTCCATCTGGAAAGCCAGCGCTCTAAACGTGAGCTGTGGACTTTTGAACATTGGAGATGCTGCGTGTAGAAAGTTCCAGGACCTCGCCAAGCCGCATAGTTAGCAAGCAGCAGAGCAAGAGAGAAGCCAACATTGTACCATTTTCAACCAGCCCAGCCCATTCTGTGCCATTTTTACCAAACTCTCACCCACGGGAACTCAGTGATCCGATTAGGACCATTATGGTGTCAGCTTATTTCCAGGATGACATTTTAAAAACTTTTAGCTGTTAAAAATGTAAACCAAGGCCCAAATGTTTACTTTAACAGGTCTCAGCAAGCGGAGAGGGTGACCTGACAGTGCAGCCCTGCTCTCAGCTGCCATGACCCGTACAGTCACTGGGAGGGAGGGTCCTGTGGAGGATGCCTTGTCCATGGCTGCACTGCGAGGTGAGGTCTCGGAGCCATTGTTGTCCAAGGTTACCTGGGCATTGAAGGCTGGGGGAGCAGGATGTGGTTTCTCCACATCGTCTGATCCTGATGGCAACCATTTGATGTGTGAGTGGCTGCTGGAAAGCGCTGGAATCCCCTAAGCAGATACAATACACTGGGGAGAAAAGGGCCACGAAGGTAAGAAAGTAATAGCCAAGGACTGACAAATTCCCTGGAGCAGAGACTCCGAGGAGCTGAGACTTAACCAATTAAATCCATCAGTGGAGGAGACAGCACCTGTAGATGAGAGACGTGTATTTGTTTCCTAAGCGCCTTTAAATTTTGGGTAACAATTTCTAATTTATTAACGTAGAAACAATCTTTTTTTAGATCAATAACAGCACAAACTCCTCCTTACTGACCTGTTAAGAATGTGTAATTTGGAGCACCATTGAGGCTAAATTGCTCATTTCAGATTGTATGGCTTGAAGGGAATTCAAGGTATTTTATGAAAACGAGAAAAGTGAAGGTTAATATCTGGAGCAAATTATGATCTTCGTGGCTGAGTCCAGAGGGCAGCTGTCGAGAAGATTTGCAGATTTGAGTCTGAAGCATCTTGAGATGGTTGAATGTGGCAGCAGGTGAGATCCGATGGACCTCTCTGGTTCGTAGCTGGCATGTCCCTGGTGATGTCACCAGCTGTTCTGGTGAACCCTGAGTGACCGCATGGCAGTGGGCATGAACGCTGTCCATTCGTGGTCTGCCGCAGGGGTTTTTCCTAAGTTTAAAGTCATCCAGATTCAGTCTGCAGGGCTTGGGAGAAAAAGATAAATATTCCACGTTTGTTTGTTTGTTTGTTTTTTACAAAAGCATATTTCATCAAATGGTTGCAAGTTATAGACAGCTTAATAGAAAAAAAGGGTTCTTTAAATCTGAAAAATAAGACATTAAAGAGCCAGTAATGTTTCAAACAAAAAGTCATAAAAGTTATAATTATTCTAATAATTCAGTGCCATATAATTAATGGTACTGAATTTTGTTTTGTTCAATCTTTGCTTAGCAGTTTTATGAATCCATCAGGTTTTCGTTACAGTTCTGGAAATCCGTACTCAATAGTATGATCTTAAAGGTATGAGACACAGGTCCTTGTTAGAGTTTTTCTGATGAATCTCTTGCAATTTTGTATCAAGCAACTGACAAGAAAATTTGGTTGATTTGGTGACATGCCACATTTTAAGAACATAGAGTTATGACTGATGATGTGATACCAGAACATATTGGATTTTTAGAAATTTCATGTAATTTTTAAGAACTTCTATGAATAATACATATCCATGTGAGTCTAACCTAAGACTCTGTATTTGACAATGCTTCTCATGCAATTTTACATGTTCAATAAGCTCATTAGTTTAGCATCTCTCTTTTTATAAGGAGAGAAAATGTTCTTTTGATGTATTCCCCAGGGTCCCTCCTGAAAACTACCAAAGTTAATTTGAGGTGAAAAAGACTCAATATAGAATTTGATTTTGGGACGCTGTTAAAAATGTCAAATGGTTTAAAACACTTAAGACCACAGGCCACTGTGGAACAAGGCCAAAGTGACAGCAGATTTTGAAGGCAAATACAGAAAGCAGCTTAGATGCAAAACAAAAACAAAAACAAAAGCAAAAACAAAAAACCTCTTAGCTCTTTTAGTATTGAAAAGAGTATTAAGTAATCAAAGGCCTAATAAAAGACAACATGAAGTATAAGAAATTAATCTGATAAAACACAAAATCATTGTTTTTTAAGGCCAGTTGCTTAAAAGGCTAAAAAAACCTCTCATACTCAAGAGTAGACCAACTCTAAGAAAACTTTGTCCTTTTAACAGAGAAAGCAAACTCCTAACTTTGTGTCAGTACTTCTTAAACTTTTTTTAAAAAAAACCTTATGAGTAAAATTATTCTAATCTTAGTTTGACCACACATAAATATTTTTTTCTCAGACCTTCTACAATTTTCTATATGCATTAAATTTTTGTCTTACTCATTTTCTTCTTCGTTCTGGAAGATCCAGTTATCTTGCTTTAGGAGAAACTTAATCTCCTTTGTTCCTTAAACACAGACTTCTATATTTTTTCTCATTAAAAGCATATTTTACTTTCTTTGTACATTTTTCATATACTGTTGTTTGCTTCCATCTTTATTATTTCTAGTGGTTTTAATGACACATGTTAATTCAAATTCTTAATCCTTCATGACATTAATATTCACCGTGAATTAGGAAGTACATGATATCATAGTTATTAGATGGTGTGTGTTTCCTCAGCACGAGAGACTTACCGGTAGACCCAGGTAGCTCCAGTTCCTCCATAATAAGCCAAAAATAATTAAGCTTTAATTTATTTTGTGAAACATTAAACTTGATGTTATAGTAGTTTATCTTATCTGGGCATGATCTAGATATTTAGTAACTATCATTTAAGTTAGTATAATTTTAGGGTTTCAAATTTGCAAAGTATTTTGGAAACTGTAGGCAGACTTAACTCCTTGTCATCTCAGGATATTTTTCTTGTTGACAGCTTTGTAATAGAAATTGTGTAAACTTATTTGACTATTACAGCTAAGTAGAATATCCATTTCTACTAAATCATCAATATTCTCATTTATTAAAAATGACTCACTGGGTTTGATGGCTCACACCTGTAATCCCAGCACTTTGAGAGGCCAAAGGATTGCTTGGGGCCAGGAATTTCAGATCAGCCTGGCCAACACAGTGAGACCCCTGTCTCTACAAAAATTTTACAATTAGCTGGGTGTGGTGGTGCATGCCTGTAGTCCCGGCTACTTGGAGGCTGAGGTGGGAAGATAGTTTGAGCCCAGAAGACAGAGACTGCAGTGAGCTATGATCACATCACCACACTTCAGTCTGGGCAGCAGAGCAAGACTCTCTTTTTTTTTTTTTTTTTTGAGACGGAGTCTGGCTCTGTCGCCCAGGCTGGAGTGCAGTGGCCGGATCTCAGCTCACTGCAAGCTCCGCCTCCCGGGTTTACGCCATTCTCCTGCCTCAGCCTCCCGAGTAGCTGGGACTACAGGCGCCCGCCACCTCGCCCGGCTTGTTTTTTTTTTTTTTTTTTTGTATTTTTTAGTAGAGACGGGGTTTCACCGTGTTAGCCAGGATGGTCTCGATTTCCTGACCTCCTGATCCGCCCGTCTCGGCCTCCCAAAGTGCTGGGATTACAGGCTTGAGCCACCGCGCCCGGCCAAGACTCTCTTAAAAAAGAAACAAAAACAGAAAGATTGCTCAAGTTATGTGACCTTGAAAATGATTTGGGTTAGTTCGTTTGTTTTCTGAGAAAATTTATATAAGCACTTATTTTTCTTTAGGCTAGTAAAATAGAGCTCTTTTAATATTATTTCTAATGATACCATTCAGAGGTAGAATGATGTAACACATAAATAACATACGTATATACAGCCAAACAGATGCAGAGATTCCTGACTTCTGTTCTCAAATTGTAGCCCTGTGCCAGGTACAAAACTCACTGGTCGGTCCAAATTGTGTTCTTGGCAGATAAAGTTACCTGTTTGGATGGCCAAAGTCTTTTGTTAATACATATGGAAGGGACTTTAAGATTTTCCATTTGCCAGTTTTTTCCTACAGTGTTCCCATTTTTCCTCCCTTCTGATGAGTCATTTCCCAGATGCCTGCATTTTAAAGATTTCAGTATCTCTAAGGCAGGGAGAAAGGACATTAAGTTTTCTCCAGAGAGGAGTTGTGGGCATAGTTGCCTGTTGTCCGGGGTCAGCCGTATTGGGACTGCAGGCCACGTTTAGAGAGTAGCCGGGAGACACTGGTGTGTTGACAAGTCCTCCTCTTCAGCTTCAGGTGGCTGCTTTTGTAATAGCTCAGGGTTGTGTGCAAGGCCAAAATCTGAGTTAGTTGTTGCAGATGCCCCAGGCTCAGTGGAGGATTTAATTTGTAAGGAAGTTGGTTTTCAGAATCTTCATATGGAAAAGGCAAGAAATCAAATGTTAGTATACTCAAAATAGTGTTTTGTTCGAGTGCTGTAGAGATTCCTTTAGGGAGGCTGTATTTTTGGAGTCATTCTGTGTAAAATCAATCTGTATGCCAATCAAAAAATGTATTGCGTGGTTTTGCAGGCACTCAGGATTCCTTTCTCTTGAATATGCCAGTACGTGAATGATTTAGTCTGGAATAAACTTCCCACTGTGGCCACTGTGACTCGGAGTCATCCTCCTGAGCTGCACCCATTTCTTGAGAAAGCCACGGGCTCTGGGTCTGTAGTTTCTGAACATAAAATGAGCTGGAGTTCCAGATGGGGAGTCCCAGTCTCCATGGATTCTGATGAATCCATAATTCCCTGTTTTTCTCACATTTGTCTTACCTGAGGCCTCCAACTAGACCCAGGCCAGTTCCTGTAGAACACCCAGTTTGACTCTGGATCCCAATCCAGGTTCCAGTGCAGTCCCTGTCAGACCCAGGCTGAGCTCTGGAACAAAAACTGCTCCTATGGAGTCAGAGAGCTCAGGATGCAAGTTGTGGAGCTCGACCTCCTAGAGGGGCTCATCCTGTGGCCACCAAATGCAGCGGGAGAGCAGTAAGTGCAGTGGCCTGGGGGCTGCCCACGCCTGGTTACTCACTGCTCCTGGGGGTCGTCGAGGGTCTCCTTCAGATCTCACTTCTGACACCAGACTGTCAAAAAGGTAAACTGAGGCACAGTGACATGTTTAAAGAGTTGACTTGAGCAAGCAACAGTTCATGAACCAGGCAGCTCCAAACCCGAGGTGGTTCAGGAACTCCCCTGAGGGAATGTGAGGGGGAGGTTTTTAACAGACGAACACAGAAATAAAGCAAAGAATGCTGGCTTGGTTACACTTGCACAGCTGCCTCATTTGTTCTGTCCCATTGGAAAGTCCCTCGTTGATATGGTTATTAAAAGTTTGTTGGCTACTTCTGGTTGTTTATTCTGATATGATCCTTGATATGATAATAACTGATATTATTGATATCAGTTATTGATAGATGGATTGATACTTGATATTACATGATATTCTGATATGATTACTAAAAGTTTGTTGGCTACTTCTGATTGTTCTGATAACTTAAATCCTATCCTTCTTTAAAATGGGAATTTACAAAAGATGGCTCAGGTTAAGTGTCACTTACATCTGCAGATCAATCAAGGTTGAGGTAATTTATGAGACCTGACTGGTTGTGTCTGCCCAGAGATTCTCGATATCTGTTTCCTTTTAAATTTACTTTAAAATAGCCAGTCTAACAATATAAGATGTGCTTCATGCATTTAACTTAAAACATTATGCTTTCTAAAGACTATCTTTGTTTATGGTATAATATTAGAAAATACTATTTTATTTTGAATTAAAAACATCTGTTTTTCAAGTAATATCAAAAGAGGATATCAGTGTGGCCTCTGAGAATATACACATGTGCTCAATGTAACTATTTATCATTATTTGTTAGGGAAGTGCATTAGACACTCAGTGCAGAGGCTAAAATTAAAAAGGCTGATTGTACCAACTCTTGGCAATGATATGGAGCAACAGCACTCACATCGTTGATCAGGGCATACATATGTGCAATCACTTTGGAAAACCGTTTGGCAGTAGGTACTACAAACTAGGCATATGTCTACTGATGACCTAACGATTCCTCTGCTAGGTACAAACCCAGGACAAATGTGTGTGTCCACTAGCACACACATACAAGAGCATAGGAGCCAATAAGTACAAACAACCCAGACATGCACTGACAGGACAGTGGCCAGTTAGCCTGTGCTGTGGTCACACCTTGGGTCCCTCTGTGGCAGGAGAGGACAGGTGCACACAGAACAACAACACATCACAGACATAATGAAGCAGAGGTAAGCCGGACACAGGAGTCTTCAAAGCAGGAGCCCAAGCCTAGAGAGTTTGAGGGCAGACACACTTCTTTGTGCTGATAGAAGTCAGAACAGTGACCCTCTGGGGCTGGGGTGATGACTGGGAAGAGGCACTGGGGACACCTCCTGGGTGTTGGGAGTGTTCTATATGTTGATCATGAGGGTGTGGCACGTGTGTGTGTGTGTAGCGTGTGGTATGTCTGTGGTGTGTATGCTATGTGAAGTGTGTGTGTATGTGTGTGTGTATGTGGTGTATGTGTGGTCTATGTAGTGTGTATATGTGTGTGGTGTGTATATAGTGTGTGTGGTATATGTGGTATGTATATGTGTGGTGTGTGTATATGTGTATATATGTATATATGAGGTGTGTGTGTGGGGTGTGGCATGTGAGTAGTGTGAGGTATGTCTGTGTGATGTGTATGCTATGTGGTGTGGGTGTGGAGCATGTGTGTTTGGTGTGTGTGGTGTATGTGTGTGGTCTCTGTGTCATGTGTGCGTGGGTGTGTCTGTGTACTGTGGTATGTCTGGTGTGTGTGCATATATGTGTATGTGTGGTGTGTGGTGTGTGTGTGATGTGTGCATGTATGTGTGTGGTGTGTGTATATGTGTGTTGTGTAGTATGTAGAATGTGTGGTGTGTATGCTATGTGGTGTGTGTGTATGTGTGGTGTGTATGTGTGTTGTGTGTATGTGTGGTGTTTGTGGTGTGTGCAGTGTGTGTGGTATGTCTGTGTGCTGTGTTTGCTATGTGGTGTGTATGTGTGGTGTGTGTGTGTTGTGTATGTGTGCGTGTGGTGTGTGTGTGGTCTGTGTGTGGGGTGTGGTGTGTGTGTGGAGTATGGTATGTCTGTGAGTTGTGTTTACTGTGTGGGGTGTGTGTGGTGTGTATATGTGTGGTGTGTGTAGTATATGTGTGGTGTATGCTGTGTATGTTATGTAATGTGTGGTATGTCTGTGTGGTGTGTATGCTATGTGGTGTGTGTGTGGTGTGTGTGTTGTATGTGTGGTGTGTGGGGTGTGGTGTGTGTATTGTGTAGTGTGTGGTATGTCTGGTGTGTTTGCTATGTGGTGTGTGTGGTGTGTGCATATGTGTGTGATATGCATATGTGTGGTGTGCGTATATGTGTGGTGTATGGTGTGTGTGTTGTGTAATGTGTAATATGTCTGTGTGGTGTGTATGCTATGTGGTGTGTGTATGTGTGTTGTGTGTATATGTGTGTTGTGTGTATATGGTGTATGTGTGTGGTGTGTGTGTGTAGCGTGTGTGGTGTGTGTGTGTAGCATGTGTGTTGTATGTGTGGTGTGTGTGATGTGTATGTGTATGTGTGGTGTGTGTGGTGTGTGTGTGGTATAGTGTGTGTGTATGTGTGTTGTGTGGTGTGTGTATATGTGTTGTGTGTGTTGTGTGTGTGGTGTGTATGTGTGGTGTGCGTGTGTGTGTTGTGTGTGTTGTATGTGTGGTGTGTGTGTGTTTTGTGTGTGGTGTAGTGTGTGTTTTGTGTGTATGTGTGGTGTGTCTTTGTGTTGTATAGTGTAGTGTGAGTGGTGTGTATATGTGTGTTGTGTGTATGTATGTGTTGTGTGGTGCGTGTATGGGTGGTATGTGTGTGTGGTGTGTGTATGGGTGTGGTGTGGGTTTTGTGTGTGTTGTGTGTGGTGTGTGTATATGTGGTGTGTCTTTGTGTTGCGTAGTGTGTGTGGTGTGTGCATGTGTGTGGTGTGTGTCTTTGTGTTGTGTAGTGTAGTGTGCGTGGTGTGTGCATGTGTGTGGTGTGTGGTATGGGTGTTGTGTGTATGGGTGGTGTGTGTGTGGTGTGTGTGGTTGTGTGTGTGTGTGTGTGTTCTGTGGTATGGATGGTGTGTGTGTGTGGTGTGTGTGTGGTATGTGCGTTGTGCGTGTAAAATCCATTGTGTTACATAAGATCCGTTCAGGTTATGTGCGTCCATTTTCTCAGTATTCTCAGGTGCACGCAGGAAAACGCCTTCTTCACATAGAAGCACATAATGGTGGACGCTTTCTCCATTTGGAGAAAGAATGAGAACGCTAACGTTTAACTTCTTGGATTCTTCTCAGCCAGTTGGTGGATTTTCTTTTAAACTTTACACATTTATGTGGCTTCAAGGGATAGCAAAATGTTACAAAACTGAAAACCAAACAGAAATATGCCTTGAAGAAGTTGCAGACACTATTTTCGAAGAACACTGTTTTTGGTTCTTTCAGCAGGAAACTGCAGCTTTCCTTCTATGTCACAAACGATGGTGGCTCCTGGGGTCACCCAGTCAACAACAGCGGCCAAGACACCAGCTCCTCGAGACGCTGCCCTCCTGAGCCCTTGCCTCCACAAGGCCATTGGCCAACCATTTGAAGAGCGAATCACCAATGTACACGTGGAGGGCACCCAGGGCCACTGCTGGGACCCTGAGACCTAGGCCGGCTGCTGCCTCTGTCTCTGAGCAAGCGGCTTGGGAGAGGTGCCTCAATCGGCTGCTCATTGCTGTGGCAGCTGTGCTCGCTCCTGCCGGCTTCTCAGGGAAACGATGTAAAACGTGCCCCAGAGCCGTCCCTTCTCCGGTTCTCGGGGGCCTCTGAGTCCTTTATCAAGGTTGTCCTGGGAGATGCCCACGAGGCCACAGCCATTCCCAGGCTTCTCTCTCCACACCCCCCGGGCTTTGTCAGCCGGCGCAGTGACCGAGGGCATAACCGGGGCTCCATCCCAACGCTGCCTCGTCCCTCCAGTCACCCCGCGCAGGTGACGCAGGCGTCAGAGGGCTCCGGACCTTGCCTGAGGGTGAAGAAAATCATGGCGTCACTGAGGGGGCCGCCATGAGGATCCCGTGAGCAGGAACACACAGATAATCACAGAGTCACTGAGGGGGCCGCCATGAGGATCCCGTGAGCAGAAACAGATAATCACAGAGTCACTGACGGGGCCGCCATGAGGATCCCGTGAGCAGAAACACACAGATAATCACAGAGTCACTGACGGGGCCGCCATGAGGATCCCACGAACAGAAACAGATAATCACAGAGTCACTGACGGGGCCGCCATGAGGATCCTGTGAGCAGAAACACACAGATCATCACAGAGTCACTGACGGGGCCGCCATGAGGATCCCACGAACAGAAACAGATAATCACAGAGTCACTGACGGGGCCGCCATGAGGATCCTGTGAGCAGAAACAGATAATCAGAGTCACTGAGGGGGCCGCCATGAGGATCCTGTGAGCAGAAACAGATAATCAGAGTCACTGACGGGGCCGCCATGAGGATCCCACGAACAGAAACAGATAATCACAGAGTCACTGACGGGGCCGCCATGAGGATCCCGCGAGCAGAAACACACAGATAATCACAGAGTCACTGACGGGGCCGCCATGAGGATCCTGTGAGCAGAAACACACAGATAATCACAGAGTCACTGAGGGGGCCGCCATGAGGATCCCGTGAGCAGAAACACACAGATAATCACAGAGTCACCGCTGAGGCGGCTCTGAGGATCGCGTGAGCAGAACATTGGTGTGTTACGCTTTAAAGCTTTTCCTTGATCTTGGTGATTTCACATCTCAGGAAACCTCCCTCACTAATCGGCCGACCCCGTGTGCAATGCGGCTTCTCCTGAAGCAAACACTTCAAGTTTCAGTCTTCGTGGCCACCGCCCTGCTCTTGGCCGGGGACAGCCTCCTCCCTCCCCCTCGTGTAACGGACCATGGGACTGGACATCTGTCATGATGCCGTGTGAGAGGGAAAGGCACCAGGCTGGCGTCCAGAACTGGCCCGCACGCCTCTGGTGAGCCTGGCAGGCTGCATTTGTCCCGGGCCTTGGTTTTTGCTTCTTCTTGAATAATTGGGAGTCCCTGAAAAGCACTATTTTCCTGGAATCCTCAGCTAAACCAGAAGCTCCTACACACCAAGCCAGAAGAACATGCTTCCGAATTTCCTGTGGGTGGATGGACCTGTAGGAACAGAATTTATTATTTTGTTTTCCAGACCGAAGAAATTCCAGTTTCTTAACATTTGCAAACTTTTAGTCCAAGAATGTGGAGGAATGATAATGTATTTCAGAGTTACTCGTGGGTACAATTTTGAAGTAAGTCATGTGACTTTTAGCTTTTTCCTTTTTGAGCTGTCCAGGTCCCTCCTGTGAACACTCAGCTGCCCCCGGCCTGCACTACCAGGACTTGTGTCCCTGGGGGAGCTCCCGCCTGCACTTGGCAACTTTCCTCTCCGTCTGTGTGTGTCCCATCAAAACTTACCCATCAAAACAGCCATGACTGAGGTACAAACATCTGATAATGACAAAATATCATAAACACTGATTGATCCTCAGTTGGCACAGATCATAATGATTTAAAAGTGTCTGCCTACCTCGAGAACTTTGTTTTCAGGGTTTTTTTTGCAGGAATATATTACAGCCTCTTCTGTTGGCTATAAAATTCACCCATAGCTGAGTAACTGAAAAAAAAATTTCTGATTTTATAGACAGCTGGTGAGAAGCCCTGTTAGATATTTGAACTTTTTTCATGCAGGCATACCTTAGAGATAGCATGGATCTAGTTTCAGACCACCATAATCAAATGAATGTCACAATAAAGCAAGTCACACAACTTGGCTTTCTAATGCATATAAAAGTTATTTTTATGCTATATTGTAGTCTTTTAAGTGTGCAATAGCATTATGTCTAAGAAATATTGTATACACCTTAATTGAAAGACTATTGCTAAAAGTGCTAATGATACCTGAGCTGTCAGCAAGTTGAAATCTTTTTGCTGATGAAGCGGTCTTTCCTTGATGTTGATGGCTGCTGACTGATCAGAGTGGGCGTTGCTGAAGGCTGGGATGGCTGTGGTAATTTCTTAAAACAATGACGAAGTTTGCTGTATTGATTGACTCTTCCTGTCACAAAACCTTTCTCTATCATGATGCTGTTTCATAACATGTTATCCACAGTAGAACTTCTTTCAAAACTGGAATCAACCTCCTAAACCCTGCCGCTGCTTTATCGACTAGGTTTTTTAATATTCTAAATCTTCTGTTGTCTTTTCAACAATGTTCACAGCATTTTCACTGGGAGTAGATTCCATCTTAAGTCATTTTCTTTACTCACTCATAAGAAGCATCTTTTTATCCATGTAAGTTTGATGATGACATTGCAGCAGTTCAGTCCCATCTTCAGGTTCCACTTGTAACTCTGGTTCGCTTGCTATTTCCGCCACATCTGTAGTTCCTTCCTCCATCAAAGTCTTGAAACCCTCATGGTCATCCATGAGAGCTGGAATCAACTTCTTCCAAAGTCCTGTGAATGTTGATAGTTTGACCCCCTCTCATGAATCCCAAATGTTCTTAATGACATCTAGAGTGGTGAATTTTTTCTGAAAGGTTTTCAATTTACTTTGCCCAGATCTATCTGAGGAATTACTGTCTATGGTAGTTATAGACTTATGAAATGTATTTCTTGAATGAGACTCAAAAGTTTAGATGACTTCATGGGCTGAAGAATGGTTGTTGTGTCAGCCGGCATGAGAACAACATTCATTCTCCATCAGAGCTCTTGGGTGATCAGGTGCATTGTCAATGAGCAGTAATATTTTGAAAGGAATATTTTTTGGGCAGTAGGTCGCAACAGTGGGCCTAAAATATTCAGTAAACCATGCTGTAAACAGATGTACTGTCATCCAGGCTTTGTTGTTCCATTTATAGAGTACAGGTAGAGTAGATTTAGTATAATTCTTAAAAGCCCTAGTATTTTTGGAATAGCAAATGAGCATTAACTTCAGCTTCAAGTCACCAGCTGCATTAGCCCCTCACAAGAGAGTCAGCATGTCCTTTGAAGCTTTGAAACCAGGCATTGGCTTCTCTTCTCAGCTATGAAGGTCTTAGGTGGCATCTTCTTTCAAAAGCAGACTGTTTCACCTACATTGAAAATCTGTTGTCTAGTGTAGCCTCCTTCATCACTGATCTTAGCTAGATCTTCTGGATAACTTACTGCAGCTTCACCTTGCACTTTATGTTATGGTGATGGCTTGTTTCCTTAAACCTTATGAACCAACCTCTGTGAGCTTCCAACTTTTCTTCTGCAGCTTCCTCTCCTCTCTTGGATTTCACAGAATTGAAGAGAGTTCAGTCTGTCACCTCAGGATTAGGCTGTTTTGTTTTCTCATCATTTATTTGTTCACTGGGGCACGTGTACTTTCCTTCACTAACTTTTCCTTTGCACTCTCAGCTTGGCTCATCATTTTTCACAAGAGGCCTCAATTTCCGTCTTTCATGGCTTTCAGCATGGCTTCCTCACTAAGCTTAATCATTTCTAGCTTTTGATTTAAGTTGAGAGAGGTGCGGCTTTTTCTTTCATGTGAGCACTTAGAGGTCATTGTAGGGTTATTAACTCGCCAAATTTAAATATTCTTGAGTCTCGGGCAATAGGGAGGCCCAAGGAGTGGAAGAGAGATGGGGGGAAGGTTGATTGGTGGGGCCATTGGAATTTACAACATGTATTAAGTTGGCCACCTTATGTGGGCCCCCAAACCATTACAATAGTAACATTAAAGATCAACAGTCACAGATTACCATAACATTTGTAATAATGAAAAAGTTCGGAATATTATGGGAATTATCAAAATGTGACACAGAAACAGGAAGTGAGAACGTGCTGTTGGGAAAAATGGCACCTATAGTCTCGCTCGACACAGGGTTGCAACAAACCTTCAGCTTGTGAGAAACTTAGCACCTGTGAACCACAATAAAGGGAAGTACAATAAACGAGGCCTGTGGGTTCTCCTTCTGACCGCCACAGCAGGATTCCCGATATCCTTCATCTCCCACACATCATCCATTTAGCTTCCAAATCTCACGTGCATCAAGCTCCAACTCCTCCAGGCCCTGCTGAATGTCTGTAATTTCTTAGCAGAACATCTCAGCTTTGTTCATGCCTCTACCTGCACGTCCGCCGCCCGCATCAACACACTGAGTGCTCTGCGAGGCCCAGGACTCGCCACGCTTCAGAATCAGTAAATTAATGCTTCTGAAGGGACTTTAGCTTTTCTGGCAGATAGCAAGTTGAATAAATGTATGTTTTTGTTAGGCTCTGTGTAATTAACCAAAAAATTATTTTAATAAGTAATACTGAGATTTGTTTTGGTCCCAGTACATTTTTTTGATACTTAAATGTCTCACATGGCCCACTGGAGAGGAGACATATTTTCAGCATGTATGACTATGAAACACTGTTTATGTTTCCTCAGGGGTAAGAAGTAGCAGGGCTTTGAAGGGAAATGAGAATATAACTGGGTGAAGATAACTGTCTGTTAAGAGAGAAAATTGGGACTGTAACTCACCCCCTAAGTGGGAATGAGCCGAGAGACCAACGAATGACAAGAATGACTCTGGTGAGTCCAGCCTGACAAGTAGGTACGTTTACTGGGACTCACTCGCAGGGCACTCCTGGATGGCTGCAGGACAGCTCTAGAGATCATACCACCTCCCAATTCCAAGCTGCTTTTAAGCTAATTTGCTGGGTCTCTGCCTGCTGTGTGTGTGCAATGGGGCTGTTTTCCTTGCTATATATCCCCACACACAGCCCAGGATGTTGGGATTCTCAGGAACACCTGCTTCTCAGCTGGGTGCCATTGGCTTGTCTGGCCACTGGACCTTCAGCGTTCAGTGACATACACCCTTAAGTAACCTAGTGGGGCACCTGTCACACCACACTGCCTTGTGTCATCATGCGTCAGCCCATTTCAGATAGAGACAGCAGCCTTCACATCTAGATCATTTTATGAAGTTTGTAAAACACAAATCTATACTGTAGGAAAAATGGGCCAAAAAGGCATATTTAGTATTTTAAGTAACTTCTTTCCTGCCAATTTGGGGTAAAATTTTCAGTTTCTTTTCCTTAAGACTGGCTAATCCTAAACACTTCCTAAGGCACTCATTATTGGATTGCTAAGCAAATGGGTATTCACTTGAAGAGAAGGAAACTTAATGAGGCTATAAAATTTAATCATAATAACGGTCATGAAGTCTTGTTTCATAGCTAAAGAAATTGCCATATTGAAATATTCTATATCTCACTTTGATGAAACTGAGTTCAAAATTTAGATTTGATAATGAAAAAAAACAAAGCTAAAATTTATTTTTGTGTTACCCTTGAGCTTACTCTGAAAACATGTAGAGGCAGAGAAGGCAGGAAATTTCTGTTGAGTTGAAAAAATAACACTTTTGCTGATGTGAAAAATGTATGGCTGAACCAGAAAATAGAGATATTAACATAAATCCAATAAAGCAAGTTGTCGTAAAATTTTGTTTTGTTAACCCAGGACCTCTTGTTCTCTAATTATTTAAAACAAATAACTCATAAAGTCTGACTCAAGCTAGCATTGGCGAAATCGGAGACCTCAGTAAAAATTCCACACTTCCATGCAGGCAGGCGATGAAGACGTCACTAGAAGGGTGAGACTACCCAAGGCATCTCTTTGGCAATGAACTCCATCTTTAAAGCAGACACGCTCTGACCACCAGTGCATTTTCCCTTGAGTAAAAATAGAATCATATTTAGCTGGAAAGGTAGAAGAAAAGTAGGAGTCTATCTATATTTAAACCATATGGTCTGAGGTGAAATGAGAACAAATCTCCTGACAGATTGATGTTAGGAAAATTGAATGAAACACAAGTGCTTTTCAGCAGATCTAATTCAGAAGGAGGTTACTTGGAGTCATTACACAGGTTCTGACTCTCCTTTCAGTGCCATGTTCACTGACATCTTCTGACATTTCTCCTCCTAAGTTGCATTCTGTACCTGGGGGTTGTCCAAGTTGCTTTCCTCTAAAAAGGGGTTCCAAGAGGAACACATTGAGCAATAATTTATTTTTGAAATAGGAGATTCATAAACGTTTCATTTGTTTTTGAGTTTTTAAAAGCATAGCTAGACTGGGCGCAGTGGCTCACGTCTGTAATCCCAGCACTTTGGAAGGCCAAGACAGGCAGATCACCTGAGGTCGGGAGTTTGAGACCAGCCTGACCTGACCAACATGGAGAAACCCCATCTCTACTAAAAAAAAAAAAAAATGTATATATATATACACACACACACACACACACATATACACACACACACACACACACACACAAAATTAGCCAGGCATGGTGGCACATGCCTGTAATCCCAGCCACTCAGGAGGCTGAGGCAGGAGAATTGCTTAAACCTGGGAAGCAGAGGTTGCAGTGAGCCGAGATTGAGCCATTGCACTCTAGCCTGGGCAACAAGAGTGAAACTCCGTCTAAAAAAAAAAAAAAAAAAAAGCATAGCTGATTCAGACTTAAACTGCTCTTTGTTACCTGTGCTAACCTACTCCTACTCCAACTTATTGGCAGTGGAAACCACTGAAGAGATCAACAGATATCAAACTTGAAAGAGTACCTTTTTTATAGTTATTTTCACATTTTTAGAATTTTCAGAAGGGTTAAGAGTTTACAGGACTTATAGGTGGCTGGCTCATTGAATCCTCCAAAGAACTACAGAAGATTAAGAGTCCTCAGCTTCGGTAGGAGATCTTGACTTATCCCATAACCCCCCTGTTTCCTCTGGGACCCTTTCCATCTATTTACCCTTTTCTCTTAAGACTTCAACATTTCTTTCTCTGTTAGCTCTTTTCCGTGGGGTGGTAACATGCCCAAATCTTTCACATTCCAGGAGGGGAAAAAACAACTCAAATAAATGTAAAACATTCTCAAATGCCCTGTCAACCTAAGTGCTTAGCTGTCTCCTTAGTGTCCCAGCAAAGCTTTCTGAAGAGCAAATGAGGTTCACTGCCTTCTCTTCCTCGTCACACACCCACTTCTCCCCACACTGCAGTTCTGCTGGCCTCTTTGACGTGCCAAAGAGGCATGTCCACTTTGCCTCCTTGTGCAAAAGTGGACAAGGTCCACTGTGGACTCCGGGTTGTCCTATTGCAAGGGTCAGCCTTGGTCAGCCTGGCTTCTCGGTGGCATTTGGCATGGGGCCAGCCCTGCTCGAGGCTCTCCTGTGTTGGCTTCTTTTGCCATCCACCCTTGGTTCCCCCTCTTTGCCTTGGACCAGTTTACTTGATCACATTTCTTGTGGCCTGTTTTCCCTCTATCTCCTAAAGTGTCAAAGTTTCTGGAGTTCCCTCTTCTCTTTATTCTAAACTAGTTCGCTATACATTTCTTTTACCTGTGTTTCTTTGAAACATATAAACATTTTATTTTGGTATTATCATGCTATAGTAGCATGGTTGTTTTCCCCAAAATCAAGTTGTTTGATGGGAACTATTTGGAGGAAGGTTGTGTCATGGCTCTGGGTCTTCAGTGGCAACTCAGGACCTTCCCTGTACATAGGCAGGTGCTCACTAAGAACTGGTTGGCCTGAGAGTAAGTTTTATGCACTCCTGTGACTATAGTGACCATTTATAACTCAGTGACTTTGGACTCTGAGTTGGGCTCATATCTTTCACCTGAACTCCCGCCTGTGTCTGACAGATGCGCTGTGTGTAATAGTGATTGAGAACGCAGGCTCTGGAGCTCAGCAGTGTGTTCACATTCAGTTCTGCCTGGACACATTGCCCATCCTCATCAGCCTCTCCATCTGCAAAGCAGAGACAATAACATACCTGCGATGCGATGAAGGTGATGCACACACTGCGCCAGGCAAAGACCGTGTGTGACCTACGACTGCTACTATTTGTACATTCACCAGCATGATCCAGTTCTACCCTATTCACAACTCAATGTGCAGGTGGATTCCCTGCCTTTGTTACCCGCACCACAGCCTGGAGGTCGGAAAACTGGAGTCTTCCCAGATCCATCTCTCTGAAAATTCTTCAATACAAAACCACTAGTGTAAGGTAACTTGGACTGTATTTCATGGCTTTGATCAGTCCTTGGGTAACTTCAGTTCTTAGAATAATTAGATATTAATCAGCTTCACTCCTTGTTTATATGTTTTCAACAAATATAATCCAGTCATTTTGGCCTATTTTCAGGGCCTCTCCAATGATACACCAGCCAGCTCTTGTAGTCCCATTTCTGATTGTTCTTCCCCAGAGCCCTTTCATTGGTTCCATCAGTTTGGTCAGCTACCTGGTCATGAACTTGCCTTTAGTTTTCTAAACCTCTGCTCATTGCTACATTCACTCTTCTTTTTGCATAAGCCTATCCTATCAATCTTTCAAGGTGAGACTCAAATTCTTCCTCTCTTTATTCGGTCTGTCTTTGATGGACATTTAGGTTGATTCCATGTCTTTGCTATTGGGAATTGTGTTGTAGTGAACAATTAGCTGGGTGTGGTGGCACATGCCTGTAATCCCAGCTACTTGGGAAGCTGAGGCAGCAGAATTACTTGAACCCAGGAGAGGGAGTTTGCAGTGAACTGAAATTGTGCCACTGCACTCCAGCCTGGGAGACAGGGCGAGACTCCGTCTCAACAAACAAACAAACAAACAACAACAACAAAAAATCAGATGCTGATGAGGTTGTGGAGAGAAAATAATGCTTATGCATTGTTGGTGGGAGTGTAAATTAGTTTAACCATTGTGGAAGACAGCGTGGTGATTTCTCAAAGACCTAAAGACAGAAATACCATCTGACCCAGCAATGTCGTTACTGGGTATATACCTAAAGGAGTATAAATTGCTCTATTATAAAGAAACATGCAAGCAGATATACCATGGAATACTATGCAGCCATAAAAAAGAAGATGTCCTCACCAGGGACATGGATGGAGCAAACTAATACAGAGACAGAAAACCAAATATCCCATGTTCTCATTTATAAGGGGGAGCTTAATGATGAGAACACATGGACACATAGAGGGGAACAACACACTGGGGCCTCTCAGAGGGTGGAGAGTAAAAAGAGGGAGAGAATCAGGAAAAATAACTCATGGGTACTAGGCTTAAATACCTGGGTGATGAACTAATCTGTAAAACCCTGTGACACAAGTTTACCTATGTAACAAACCTGCACATGTACCCCTGAACTTAAATAAAAGTTTTTAAAAAGGAAAAAAAAAACACTTAAAATATTTTTATTTATCTTCAGTTTTCAGCAGTTTATTTGTAACATCAAGATGCGATTTGTTTGTTTTTAGTTTTATCCTAGTTGGAGTTCACCGAACTTCTTCACTATGCAAGTTTATGTGTCTAGCCAAGTTTGAAACACAAGCTTTAAAGTTTCAGACACAATTTTCTCTATTTTTTTTGCTTCACCAATCTCTTTCTTTTCTCCTTTCAGGACTCCAATCACTTTGGCATTACACTTTTTGATATTGTCCAACAGCTACATCAAGCATTTATAATTTTTAAATATATTTTTTCTCTCTGTGGATAAATTCCATTGCTCTTCAAGTTCACTGACCCTTTCCCTTGTTATCTCCATTTTCCCACTGAGCCTATCCAATAAGGTTATTTTTTATTAATGTGATTGTTATTATTATTATTGTTATTTCAAATTTTGTAGTTTTCAGTTCTAAAATATCCAGTTGGCTCTTTCTCATAATTTCTATTTCTCTGCTATGAATCTCCATACTTTCAAAAGTAAATTTCCATCATTTCAAAAGTGTTCATCTTTACTGCATAGAGCATGTTTACAACAGTTGCCTCTGAGTCTCTCTTATAATTCCAACATCTGAGTCATCTTAGGGGTGGCATCTGTTGATTATCAATTCCATTGAGAATTTGACATATTTTTGGTTCCTACTATGTTGAGTAATTTCGAATGGTATCCTTAGCATATAGCCTATTCTGTTTTGAGAGTGTGGGTTCCGTCACATTCTCTGCAGATACTGACATTTTGTTTTATCAGGCAATCAACTTAACTAAGTTTAGACTGAAAATCTGATCTCACTTTATATAGGTGGTAATTACAATATCAGCTCAATTGTCAAAGCTTTTGCTATGCTTATTAAGTGTGCATATGAAATGTTTTCATAAATAGTATTTTCATTATTTTTCAGTTCCTAATATATTCTAATTTCTTTTGATTTGTTTTGATCTGTCACTTATTTAAAAGTGTCTTTACCTGTTATCACAGATATTTTGAGAAATATACAAAATGAGAGAAAATAGAACAGAAAGCCACCATACACCTTTACTCACCTCAGTAATTATTAACTTAGGATCAATTTTATCTGTATAGTCACACATTGTGCATCTCTAAAAAATAAGAACTATTTTGCAAACATAACCACAATTACATATTACACATTAAAAATTAAAATGACTCATTAAAATAAAAAAGTATCCAGTTAGTGCAGAAGTAAATTTCTTAATTTATAAACATAAAGGGATTTTCTAATTATGTCTTTCCTTCTTTTATTTTACCTAATTTATTTGAATTGTGATCAAAAAATATTTTATACAATTTCAGCCCTTAAAATCTGTTCTGACATGCTTCATGACTCAATAGATATAATTTTTTGATTACTGTTTCTTGTGTACTGGAGAAATATGTATTTTGATGTTTTGGGGATGATTTTTCCATTATGTTAATTACTTCTAATTTACTTAATTGTATCCTGGTATGTTTAAATTGCTTGTTCTATCAGGTAGTGAGACAGAGAGCTAGCTTGCTTTGTTTTCATCATGTGGAAGATAGAATGAGAAGTCAGTATCTCAGGTCTGCAACCTGAAAGAAAGCCCTCATTAGAACCCGACAATGCTGGAACCCAGATCTTGAACTTTCAGCCTCCAGAACTGTGAGAAATAAATTTCTGTTGTTGATAAGTCAACCAGTCCATGGTACATTGTTACAGCAGCCCAAACTGACTAAGATACTATTTTTATCGTGTACATCTATTTTAAACCTCTCCAGACATTGTTGTTGTTGTTGTTACAGAAAGTTCACCATTATTTGGATCTACCACAAACACTCGTTTCACTGTTATTTATTTCTCCCTGGATTTCTGAGATTCTATCATCCAGTATCACTGTCCTCTGATTTAAAGTATTTAAGCAGAATTTATGTATTTTCTTTAGCAAATTAGCCCTTCTTGTGACAAATTCTCTCAGTTTTATTTGTCAGAGATGTTTTAATGTTTGAATTTCCTCATCAATGAAGATTTTCACTAGATATAAAATTTCATGTTGTTCTTATTTCTTATAGCATTTAGCAATACCATTCTATTTTCTTTTGTTTTTTTCCTAAAAAAAAAAATCCTGTTTTTTTCTGTAAAATATCTTCTAATTATGGATTTAATAATCATCTTTTCCTTTTTCCTACTTGAGAGATTTTTCTCTTTATTATCGCTTTCAGCAAGGTATACTATGGTGTGTTTTAATGTGACTTTAAATTTATTTTGTTTAGACTCCATAGTGACTCTTGAATCTGATATTTAATGTCTTTTACATTTTCAATTCACTATTTTTTCAAATAGTTTTTCTGCGTTATTCTCTCTTCCCTCTCCTGCAATTGCAGTTGTAGCCATGCCATACTTTTTCACTATATCCACTATGCCTCTTAATTTCTTTTTACTATATTCCTTTTGATCATTCTTTGTTCTGTACATTTTTTCTGAACTATCTTCCAATTCCACTAATTGTCTCTTTAGCTCTGTCTAAATTGCTATTAACCTTGTCCACTGGGTTCCTAGTTCCCTCTATTTTACTTTTCAGTTCTAGAATTTTTATTTTTTCTTATATCTTACCTCAATTTACCTGTCAAAAATTTCAGTCTTGTCTTTTATTGCCTTTATTATTAAAAATGTGTATTATGAAGTATTTTCTGATATTTTCACTGATCTTATAGATCTGTTTCTATTGTCTATCATTTAATTTTTTGAATCACATGTCTCCTTGACAAAAGGGATTTTTAAATTTAGGAATGTGTATTTTATATGAAAAACATACAGGAATGTTTAAGGCCTAGGATGATGATATAGTTCTTCAGAGATAATTTATGTTTATATTTAACAGACAGCTAGGTTAATAGGATTAGCAATCCCAGATCACCTTAATTCATCCCTGAGGTTTGAGAGGATTTTAATCTGGCTTCGGCCTTTGCAAGGGCTGGTCTATTTCTGCATCATCCTTTATATTAAGCAAGTCACTCATTTTCTTGGCAGGCCCTAGGTTCCAGTTTTCATCCCAGAGGGATGAACAAAGGCTCATGACCAGAACAAAGGTTCTGCTAAGCTTCCCCATCTTTCATTTGTCTTTGCCTTTCCAGGAGTCAGAAAGCGTCTCTGTAGATGAGCATCCCTGGGCTTCTTTATTTTCCTAGATCTTGGCTCCATATCGTGGGTGTCTCTCTGAGACCTTCAAGTAAACCTTTTTCTTTTTGTTCAGATTTTCTAATTGTTCTCAAGAGACAAATTACCTAATTACCACTAACAAAAGTGAAATTCCCCCAAAATAACTTTTAGACTTAATTCAGGAAGTTTCTAAATGCATTACATACCGATTGTATTCGATAAAAAGATTGTGCACTAACCACACTGCAGTGGGGAAAAACCAAAATAGATCTTGCCCTTTGTGACAGAAATGGCCAACATTCCTTTTCCCTTCGTTTTCAGAAATTGGTTTTGTTTCAATTTGTTTTGTTTTGTTTACTGGGCATATGGTCACCTAAGATACAGCCTTATTTTTCAACCTCTGTTATAGCTAGGTGTGGCTAAGTAAGGTCTGGTCAATGGTATATATGTGCAATTTCCAAGCAGTGTCCTTAAAAGGAAGAGCATATCTTTCCTCATTTCTTCTGCCATATTTCTTTCTGGAATGGAGACACGATGGCTGGACTCCAGCTCCTTATAGCCACCTTGGACAATGAGGATCTTGGCAATGGAAGCCCTGCATGACAATACAACAAAATGTGAGGGCCTGGCTCCTGGATGCTATGAATCATTCATTATACCAATGTTGGGATATTATAAGAAATAGAGGTCTATCTTGTTTAAGCCTCTACTTTTTTCTGCTACTTGGGGCCAAAATATCCCCAAATTGTTTATAAAGATGACACATGCATTGATTTAAAGGCTACCTAACATATGACAACACTTGGTAAGCGCCAAATGAATGACATAAATCATATGTAGCAGGCAGAGTCCTGTAAGTTCCTTGAGGAAAACTTAGCTAGTGGATCCTATTACCCTAGCGGGACTGAAAATCCCAGCCAGAAATGTTGATGCAGAGGAAAATTGTGATGATTTAAACATTTTAAAATCCTTCCAACCGGTTTTATTATTACAGTGTAAGATGGAAAAGGCATCTTTTTTTTTTTTTTTTTTTTGAGACAGAGTCTCACTTGGTCACCCCGGCTGGAGTGGAGTGGCGTGATATCAGCTCACTGCAACCTCTGTCTCCCGGGTTCAAGCAATTCTCCTGCCTCAGCCTCCTAAGCAGCTGGGGTTACAGGCATGTGCCACCACGCCTGGCTAATTTTTTTTTGTATTTTTAGTAGAGGTGGAGTTTCACAATGTTGGCCAGGCTGATCTCGAACTCCTGACCTCAGACAATCTGCCTGCCTTAGCCTCCCAAAGTGCTGTGATTACAGGCATGAGCCACCACACCCCATTCATCTGTTATTTTTTGACTTTTAAATAATAGAAGTTCTGACTGGTGTTAGATGGAGTCTTATTGCAGTTTTCATTTGCATTTCTCTAATGATCAGTAATGTTGAGATTTTTTTCATATGATTTCAAGGCCACCTGTATGTCTTCTTTTGAAAAGTGTCTGTTCATATCTTTTGCCCACTTCTTAATGGGGTTGTTTTTCTCATGTAAATTTGTTTGAGCTCTTTATAGATGCTGGATATTAGACCTCTGTCAGATGCATAGTTTGAAAATATTATCTGCCATTCTGTAGGTTGTCTGTTCACTGTGTTGATAGTTTCTTTTGCTGTGCAGAAGTTCTTTAGTTTAATTAGATCCCATTTGCCAATTTTTACTTTTGTTACAATTGTTTTCGGCATTTTCCTCATGGAATTTTTGCCTGTGCCTATGTCCTGAATGGTACCAGCTATGCTGTCTCCCAGGGTTTTTATAGTCTTGAATTTTACATTTAAGTCTTTAATCCATTTTGAGTCGATTTTTGTGAGGAAGGGATCCAGTTTAATTTTCTGCATATGGCTAGCCATTTATCCCAGCACCACTTATTGAATGGGGAATTCTTTCGCCATTGCTTGTTTTTGTTAGGTTTGTCAAAGATCATAGAGTTGTAGGTATGCAGTCTTATTTCTGAGTTCTCTATTCTGTTCTATTGGTCTATATTTTAGTGGTCTATGTGTCTGTTTTTGTACCAGTATCATGCTATTTTGGTTACTGTAGCCCTGTAATACGTTAATAGTTCAGAGGTGAGTAGCATGATGCGTCCAGCTTTGTTCTTTCTGCTTAGGATTGCCTTGGCTATTTGGGCTCTTTTTTGATTCCATTTGAATTTTAAAACAGTTTTTTTTCTAGTTCTGTGAAGAATCTCAATGGTAGTTTTACAAGAATAGCATTGAATCTACAAGTTGCTTTGGGCAGAATGGCCATGTTAATGATCTTCCTATTCATGAGCATGGAATGTTTTACTGTTTCTTTGTGTCATCTCTGATTTCTTTGAGCAGTGGTTTGTAGTTCTCCTTGTAGAGATCTTTCGCCACCTGAGTTAGCTGTATTCCTTGGTATTTTATTCTTTTTGTGGCAGTTGCGGATGGGAGTTTATTCACGATTTGGCTCTTGGATTGACTGTTATTAGTGTATAGGAATGCTAGTGATTTTTGCCATTGATTGTGTATCCTGAGACTTTGCTGAAGCTGTTTATCTGCTTAAGAAGCTTAATAACCTAACATCAAATTAACAGCTTAACATCACAACTAAAAGAAATAGAGAGCCAAGAGCAAACAAATCCCAAAGCTAGCAGAAGACAATAAATAACCAAAATCAGAGCTTAACTGAAGGAGACTGAGACACAAAAAACCATTCAAAAGATCAATGAATTCAGGAATTGTTCTTTTTTTGAAAACATTAATACAACAGACCACTAGCTAGACTAATATAAAAAAGAGAAGATTCAAATAAACACAGTCAGAAATGGCAAGAGGGACATTACCACTGACCCCACAGAAATACAAACAACCATCAGAGAATATTATCAGCACTTCTATGCACATAAACTAGAAAATCTAGAAGAAATGGATAAATTCCTGGACACATACACTAACTTATGGCTGAACCAGGAAGAAATTGAATCCCTGAACAGACCAATAATAAGCTCTGAAATTGAGGCAATAATAAATAGCCTACTAACCAAAAATTTAAAAATCCAGGACCAGATGGATTCACACCTGAATTCCACCAGATGTACGAAAAAGAGCTGGTACCATTCCTACAGAAACTGCTGCAAAAAATTGAGGAGGAGGGACTCTTTTCTAACTCATTCTGTGAGGCCAGTATCATCCTGACACAAAAACATGTCAGAGATACAACAAAAAAGAAAATTTCAAGCCAGTATCCTTAATGAACATTGGTACAAAAACCCTCAGCAAAATACTGGCAAACTGAATCCGGAAGCACATCAAAAAGCTTATCCACCAAAGTCAAGTAGGCTTTATCTCTGGGATGCAAGGTTGGGTCAACATATGCAAATTAATAAATGTAGAAAATTTCATAACCTCAACCCAAAAGCTTCTTAAGCTGATAAGTAAAAATCTTGAAAGCAGCTGAGAAAACAAGTGACACCTTACATATAGAGGAATAACAATTTGAATGATTGTGAATTTCTCATCAGAAACTACAGAACCAAAGACTGTAGAACATCTTTAAAGAGCCAAAGGAAAAGACTGGCCACCTAGAATTTTATATTCATTGAAATACATATATGCTAAAAGAAGTTCTTCAGGCTGTAGAAAAGAAAAAGAAAACCTGGAACTTCATGAATAAACATGGGAAAATATAATAAACAATTTTTCCTAAGACCTTTAAAACATATACTGTTATTGAAAGTAAAATTTTAAAAATTTCAGGGAATGTAGGTGTATGTAGATGTAATATATTTTTAAAATGTAATATAAATGGAGGAGGGTAAAAGGACATATATAGCTGCAATACTTCTACATTTTACTTGAAGTGGTGCAATATTAACTCTAAGTTGACTGTGTAGGGATTTAATAATCTCTAGGGCAACCAGTAAAAAAAAATATAAAGAGTTATAGCAAAAAAAGATAAGTTAAAGTAGAATACTAATAATATTTAAATGGCCCTATAGAATTCAGGAAGGGAAAGAGAGAGGAACAAAGAAGAAAATAATAAACTAATAGAAATAAATCCAAATATCTTAATGCTTACATTAAATGTAAATGATCTAAATATACCAATTAAAAGAGAAAGACTGTCAATTTGTATAAATAAATACTGCCTAACTACATGCTGGGTCATAATATGCCATGCAGACATATGTCCTTTTACCCTCCTCCATTTATATTACATTTTAAAAATATATTACATCTACATAATCAATCAAAAGAAAGCTGTAGTGACTATATTAATGACAGACAAAGTAGTCTGCAGAACAGGGTAAACCAGAAGGTAAAATTGAGACATTACCTAATGATTAAAATGTCAATTCATCAAGAAAACATAATAATCCTAAGTGTTTATGCACCTAACAACAGAGCTTGAAAGTACATGAAGCAAATACTGATAGAAGTGAGATGTAATCTACAACTGTATTTGGAGATTTCAGTACTTCTCTCTCAGCAATCAATTGAAAAAGTAGAGAAAAAATCAGTAATGATCTACATGTCTGACCAACATAATCAAACAATATGACTTAACAGCAGAATAGGTATCTCAAGATATCTCCAGCACATATTCTGAAGCACAGATGGGACATTCATCAAGATAGGCCATATTCTGGGGGCATAAAGCAATCCTTAATGAATTTAAAATGAATTTAATTGAAGACACACAAAATGCATATGCTTTGACAATGAGGGAATTTAACTAGAGATGAATAATATTAAGATTGATGAAAAATCTTCAAATATTTAGAAATTAAACAACGTACCTTTGAGCTACCCATGGACCAATAAAGAACTATCAAGATAAATTAGTAAATATTTTGAACTAAATAAAAATAAGAACGAAACATGTCAAAACTTGTGGGATCTAGCTAAAGCAATGACTGACTAGAAGGAAATTTTCTAGCATTAAATGTTTATATTAGAAAAGGAGAAATAACTTTACCTAAAGAGAGAAGAGGAAGACACAAAAGAAAATGAAGAAAAATAAAAAAGCGTAAATCAATAATATTGAAAACAATAAAGAAAATCAATGAAATCAAAAACTTATACTTTGAAAAGGTCACAAAAATTAGTAAACCTCTAGCAATACCGGTCCATAAATAGTGAGGGAAGACACAAATTACCATTATCAGAACTAAATAAAGGAATATCACTACAGGCTCTACATAAAGTAAAATAAGGGGTTACTATGAACAATTTATGCCCATGAATTTGATAATTAAGATTAAATAGATCAATTTCCTGAAAGATATAAATTACTGAATCTCATTCAGGAAAATAAAGATAATCTGAATAACTCTATATTACTAAGGAAATTGAATTTGTAGTCAATTTTCCAACAAAGAAAACTCTAGGCTCAGGTGATTATAGGAAATTCTACCACATATTCAAAGAAAAAAATATCAACTCTACACATTCTTTTCCTGAAATAGAAAAAGGAAAGAAAACCCTTCTAAATTCACTTTGTAAGGCCAGCATTCTCTTGATGCCAAAATCAGAAAAAGACAAGAAAATAAAGCTATAGGCCATATACCTCATGAATAGATGGGCAAATATCTTCAGCAAAATATTAGTAAATTGAATCTATATTTAAAAAGGGAGATGCATGAAAGCCAAGTTAGTTTTATCTCAGGAATATAAGGCTTATTCAAGTTGAAAATCAAACAATGTAATGTATCATATTGTGTTATAATCAAACATAGTAATGCTACAAATGGTGTAACATACCATATTACAGACAAAAAAGAAAAACCATGTGACCAATAGATGCTGAAATGCATTTGATAAAAATCAACATGCATTCATGATATGTGTCCATTTGTACTCTCCAATTTAACATTGTACTGGAAGTCTCAGTAAGTGCAAAAAGGAATAAAGATAAATAAAAGACATACATTGAACAGGAAAAAAACCTGGCACTACTTCTAGTAATCATAATGGTCTAGATAGAAAATACCACGGAATTTACAAGAGAAACTACTAGAAATGGTAAAAGAGATTAACATGATAGTTTAAGTATAATGGACACATTACTGGAAATGTGCAACTAAGCAAATACAACCCAAGGAGAAATAGAAAGCCTGAGTAGCCCTAGGGTCCTTAAAGAAATTTAATCTGTAATTAAAAACTGGAGGTGAACATGCTGGAGTTGTTAGGGAGAGCTCTTTAGATCAACACAAGTGGAAGGAGAGGAGAAGGAGCAGGGTCGGGCAGAGAAGGAAGCAACATGGAGGTTATGTTACCTACCAAGAAAGTACATTCCAACTATACATTTAGGGACCTAGGAGATGATGAACAAGTGGCCTCTGCATCCAGTGGACTCACTGTGACTTGGACCTGGGTCAAGGTTCTATTAGCTGCTTAGCCTCAAAGTGCGCCCATTTTAACAGAAGAGCCACAATGACATTTCGGACCATTGGATATAAATGTCCACTTCAGGGGTTGTGCTAAAGGGTCTTTGAAAAGTCCAGGTATTGGCTGGGTGTGGTGTCTCATGCCTGTAATCCCAGCACTTTGGGAGGCTGAGGCAGGCAGATCATGATGTCAGGAGATCAAGACCATCCTGGCTAACACGGTGAAACCCCGTATCTACTAAAAATACAGAAAATTATCTGGGCGTGGTGGCGGGCACCTGTAGTCCCAGCTACTCAGGAGGTTGAGGCAGGAGAATGGCATGAACCCGGGAGGCAGAGCTTGCAGTGAGCCGAGATCACACCACTGCACTCTAGCCTGAATGACAGAGTGAGACTCCATCTCAAAAAAAAAAAAAAAAAAAAAAAAAGAAAGAAAGAAAGAGAAGTCCGGGTATTATCCCTTTGCTCTGGTGCAATCACCTGCATAAGAGAAGGACTGGGGAGTCAGTGCCATGGGCACTCATCATCCAGAGTCACGCTCCTTTCTCTTGTGGACCTAGCGACTCCTTCCAATCGTCCCCTCACTGGTGTGAGTCTGGAAACTGGGTGAGTCCCTGAGTTGTGCTGGAGTGACCATGACCTGTTTCATTATCTTCCTTGATTTATTTTCATTGCATGCGCTGCGTAGTGCCTTTTTCTAGTGCCTCTTTTCACTGCCCATCTGTTTTGCATCCAGCGACACTGTTCTGTTAATCCTCTGGGGGTCAGGTTCCCTCAAGGCCACTCCAGCCTTGTCAGGGATGAAGGGAACTGCATCCACCAGGCTCCTGAAGGCGAAGTGCAGCCATCTGGGCTGTATTGTTCAGGGTCCTTTTGCCCCATGGCTGTCAGAAAGCCTCCCTCGGTGACAGACTCTGCTGCTGGCCGCCCAGCCTGCACGGGCACGGGGAGCCACCGTTTCTCCTGCCCCTGGGGCTTCCCATGTGCGGTGGCCTGGATGTCCCCAAATTCACAGATTGTAGCCCTAATCCCCAGCGTAAATGATATTTGGGGGTGGAGGTTTTCGGAGGTAATTAGGTTGAGATGAGATCGTAAGCGTAAGGCCCCCATGATGAGATGAGCGCCCTTATAAGAAGAGGAGGAGACCAGCGTTCTTTCTGTCTCTCTCCCTCCTGCCACGGGGAGAAGGCACCCACAGCAGGCACCAGAGCTGCTGGCCTCCAGAACTGTGAGAAATAAATGTTTGTTGCGGAGGCCGCCGAGTCCATGGTGTCTGACAGCAGCCTTAGCTGATGGAGACGCTGGGGCTCACAGTTCTCCAGCTGCTTGTCTGCCCCAGCCCACTTCCCTGAGCCTGTGAACCCCTAACATCAGCACCCTCCAGGGAAGCGCTGGCAGAGTTTCTGCCTCACTTGCTGCAGAGCTTCACGCTTCCCGCATAGGGGCCAGCCCAGTGGGGTTTCCCCGTTGCCTGGGGTCCTCTCCTATATTCCACGCGAGTGCTTCTAAGCTGACAAATTCACCCTCATCTCTGGGCCTGGCTTTGACACAACAAACCCAGTGAGGTTGAGGGTTTGCCCTTCTTGGGAGCTGCAACTTTTGAGATCCAGTCCTGAGATGGGTCATGATTTCCACCTATAGGAGATGAGAGCTGTTTTTGTTTTTTAAATTGAGAGCTCTTTTACTGCTCCTGGGAGCCCTCTAGGGTTCACACTCAGCTTTTAGTTGCTGACTAATCACTTCCTTCAAAGGGTTCATCGAAGTTGACAGCAGCCATGAGATTCTGGGCCCTGCTAATTATTTCCCCATATTTCTCAAATGTCTTTTATATCACACCTGCTGGTCTGTGATCCCCACTGACCTCTGGTCCAAGTTTTGACACTGGTGTGGCTCCTAGGGCCAGGGCCAGTTCCTGCTTCACCTTGCAGTAGGCACCTGTCACTGGTGGCAGGTGATTCAGCTCCAAGGTCACATCCCAGTATCTGTCCTCTTTTACCACAGCTGGTGTGGGGTTCACAGACTTGGCTCCTGGGAAGACGGTGACATGGAAATGATTACGCTGGAGGTTCGTTTAGGAGTGCACCTGTGGGAGGGAAGGAAGCAGGGTTGGGCAAAGGAAGAATCTGCCTGGAATGCAGTCTCAACAGAGGCCTCAGCTGAACTATAGAAGATCTGAAGCCGTAATGATCCTCCAGAGTGGTCCTTAATGTGGGCCTTTCGCTCCCATCTAGAGTGGCCAATGGATGTAGGGAGCCCGGGAAAAAGGGTGTGGCCTTGGGTAAGGCAGCGTCTTCCTGCCAGGCAGTCCCCCAGGGCAGCTGGCAGTCGCAGGCCCTCTGCCGACCCACCGTGCTTCCCGCAGCTGCAAGAACCCAGGGAGGTCTCAGTGGATCATTACAGCATCTGCAACGCGGGCTAACAAAGAAGCCACACCCCAAAGACACTGTTCCCTTCCGATCCACGAAGTTCAGAGCCAGGCGGAGCTAGACTACTGCTGGCATGGTGTTGGGTGGGTGGGCACACGCTCTGCCTGGAAAACGTCACATGCTTTTACCAGGGTGGTGACCACGTGAGTGAGTGCCTTGTGTTTACTTTGGGCATTTTCTTATTTGTGTTAAACTTCAAAAAATGTGAAAACATTCGAAAGAAGGACAGTGTCTCCCGGGATCTGGGCAGCAGGCTGGGTCTGAACTCTCGCTTGCCTCTCGTGGATGTTAACACAGCCTGGAATTTCCTGGTTTGTTAGTCAAGGAACACTTTACCCAGGTGCAACCCATCTGCTTTCATTTTTTTAGTCAGTAAATTGGACTCCTTTCTTTTTGTCTGTTGGAAGTGACTAAAGCAGTGTGTGTGTTGTTTTTAGAATGGAAGGCTTTGCATGACTGACACCAACATTATTTCTTTCCAATCATAGTGCAAGTTGCCTGCATGTTGTATAAGCCAAAAAGAGTGCCTGACACGGGTCTCAATCAACTTAGAGGTTTATTTTGCCGAGGTTGAGGATGTACTCAGGAGAAAGAGATAGACTGCAGTAGGACCTGTGGCCCATACTTTTTCCAAAGAGGGTTTTGAGGGCCTCAATATCTAAAGGAGAAAAGCAGGCAGGAGGGGAAGGAGGAAAGGAAAAAAAGAGAGGTTCTGTGGAAACAATCAGACAAGCAGTTACATTCCTGTGAGGCTTTGATCAGTGCTCAGTGAATCCACAAGCTGCAGGTAAGAGGAGGGGAGAGGAACAGCCGCGTATGTGGCTGTCTCTCGGTGAATCTGCACTTTGCACCAGATGAAGTATACACAGGGTGGAGGAAGAAGTCAAACAAGCATTCATCTCAGGGTGGGCGGTGGGACGATTTATTGTCCTGCACTCACAAAGAGAATGTGTTAATTTACACTGTTAGGGTGAGAGAGGCCACCCGGGGAGGTCCCTGTTTAACAGAAGAAAAGGGAGTTGTTGTGGCTCCGTTTCCAAACTCAACTTTCCCTTTTGGCATGGTGAGTTTGGGGTCTGAGATTTTATTTTCCTCTCATGGTTGCAATATACTTATTATCGAAGTGAGGGCATCCATCTACTCCAGAGTAATTTTGCTTGTAGGATGAATCAGAATAATGCCTCGTATCTGATATTTTTAAAAGCTCTTCACAGCAAGAGGGAATTTTGCTGCTTTTGGAGCAAGAGCAGTCAGAGCAGGATGATCCCACGTCTTACCCTGTTTTAGTCCAAGAAAAGGTTTCTCATGGGAGAGGAATGAGTCTGTGCCAACAGTTCCTAAGACATCCTGTAGGAGCCCAGAGGGCCCTGGACATTTTGGGAGAACCCATTCCAAGGAACTGGGCACTTTCACCAAGTAAACAGAAAGACATTGGGAGGAGCTCTCCACGACATGTTTTCCACTTACGCTGATACCTTAAATCACACAACTGAGGATCCAGATCTTTCATTCCATGTTAGGTAAAAACCACAACAACTCCAAACTGCTGCCCGGTGCACCTTGAGAATGCAGCAGAAATTATGCACGTGTTGACACTGCTCGGTTTCATTAGGAAGAATGAAAACAGGAAAGACAGGTGAAACTCTTCCAGACTTTGATGTAGTCAAAGATGTCTTAAATAACAAGTGTTATCAATAACAGAAAATCAAATTACCTTAAAGAAATTGGAAACACATTACAAAATAAAAACAGATATGCTCAGCGCAAAATGTACAAAGGCTTTGTGTCTATAATTCAAAGAGCTATTATAAATCAATAAGAAAAGGACTGATAATTCAATTACAAGTGTCCAAAAGGCAGCACACAGTTCACAAAAAATGGAACATATAACCAACAAATATATGCAGAGGCCGAACATCCTTAGTGATCAGGAAAATGCAAGTCCAAATCACAGAGATACCATTTACTCTCGTTTAAGTGGAAAAAAGTAGTGACATCTGATGGCTCCAAGCAAAGGGGCAGATGCAGATTGCATGGACCCCATGCACATTCCTAGTGGGAAGAAAGTTGGAGCTGCTGCTGTGTCTCCCTACCCTGAGAGCTGCAGCGTTCGTTCGTGTTCCCTGTGAGCGCCAAAGGCATCAGCGAAAATGTTTCATTCACAGGAAGGCAAAAACCTGGAAACAATTCAAATCACTTCTAACAGAAAAATGGATAAATTGTTGCACATTCAAACCATACATTGTTGTACAGCGCTCCAGTGAAGAAAACAGTGACATGCAATCAGATGCATAAATTTTAACAATTAGGCCGGGCGCGGTGGCTCATGCCTGTAATCCCAGCACTTTGGGAGGCTGAGGCGGGTGGATCACGGGGTCAGGAGATCGAGACCATCCTGGCTAACATGGTGAAACCCCATCTCTACTAAAAATACAAAAAATTAGCTGGGCATGGTGGCCGGCGCGTGTAGTCCCAGCTACTCGGGAGGCTGAGGCAGGAGAATGGCGTGAACCCGGGAGGTGGAGCTTGCAGTGAGCCGAGATCGCACCACTGCACTCCAGCCTGGGCGACAGAGCAAGACTCCGTCTCAAAAAAAAGAAAGAAAGAAAGAAAGAAAGAAAAACAATTTAACAATTTAATTTTGCCTGGCAAGTGAAAATCCTGAAATATTAAAAAACAACAACATCAAAAAACTCACACAACTAAAACTGAAGCCACATGATTTTTAGAGACATACTTATGAGACAGACACATATGTGCAGGAAGCCCAGTCACAGACATCAGCCATCTAGGGAGGGGGAGGGATGGGGGCATTCAGGCAGATATGGGTTACTTTCCAATGTCCTACTTTTCGTTTGGGGTAACTTTCGTAGGTAGTTGCTGAATTGTTTAAATTAATTTTTTAAAGCAGGCTTTGCATGAACAATGATGAGAGTATGTAAAAAAACTCAAGTTTCAATTAAAAGAAATAAACAGGAAATGACCATGTGTTGAAGCCAGAAGCAGCTGAGTTGAGGAAATCTTATCAGAAAGTGAGAAAACAGTGTGACAACAGCCACAAGAAGAGGGCTCATCTGTGTGAGTACAAACCTGGCCTGCTCCATCGTTTTGCTGAACCAGCCTTGACAAGGGCACTTTGTTCTGGTTAAATTCCAGAGAAGCAGTTTTTCTAAAACAACTTTGTCTCCTCTTTGGGGATCAAAGGCAGAATGTGCCATTTTCTACGTCCTCGTGAGGGGATATATTTGAAATCCTCCAAGAGTTTGCATCTTGGCCACTTTCCCAGTGTATGTGCTTTAAAGAGACCAGAAAATGGTGTTTTCAAAATACTTCCTGGAATCTTTTATAAGGTAATAAATCAGCAGGAAAGGTCACCCAGCCTGCTGCTTCTTACCACTTCTGTAATAAACGTAAGTTTCCATTAATATTAAATATTTCTTATGACAATTTTAGTCTAAACATATTATCAAGTATCTTAGAAATGAACTAGGTCTCTAATAAAAATCATCATAATAATTTTCTATTTGGCTTTCAAATTTATAAAACCTTTATCATCTCATTTGATACAATCCTGTAGTAGTTTCATTACAAAGCAAATTGCATGTTGTAATCATCGTGCTTAGTTTCTGTCACTTTTAAAAACCTGATTTGTCTGTCTCCACGCTGGAATGTCAGTGCCACTGGGACATCACCTGTCTCTCTTGCCACCGCCTGGCTCAGACCTGGCACGTGCTCAGTGAGTTTGCAAGACTGAAGGAGACCCCTGCCTCCACGTCAAATCCCAGGGGTCCCTCACAGCGCTGCATCCGGGAAGATGGAGGCTGAGCCCCAGGTTGCAAGCCGTGGTGCTGGCCCCCGGGTATGAAATACACCAGTTATTATAACGGTAAGTGAAAAATCTAGTTATGAAATTGTACATAAACTACGATTAAATCTTTTTGTATATGGGAAAGGATACAAGGAAATATATCTAAATGGCTATGTTCACTATGCTCAGTGATAAGATTAAAGGTACATCTTTTTCCCGTTTTATTTTCAACATTTTCTCAAATGTGCTTCTATTACTTTTACAAATTATCATAATCAGAGGCTCAATGCCCTGAGTCACCTGTTGTGTTTACTAAGACAACAAAGTGCTTTGGGGTTTCTTTGCTCCTTGCAGACAGGGTGGTGGAGCTGAGGGAGGCTGGAGCCAGCCCGGTCGTGCCCACCCGGGCTTGGGCTGGCTGTGAGTCCAGAGTCACGGAGTTCATGGGCCTCAGGGGCTTCGTGCATTCTGCCCCCTGCTTAGGGACAGGCTCCCCCAGGCCTCCCTCCTCCTTGGTGTGGCAGACTTGCTCCGGTCCTTTAGGGCTCAGCTCACCGGACTCCTAACAGGAAAAGCTCCCCAGTTAGAGGCTCCTCTCACGTGCTTTTATTTAGCTCCCTCAGCAGCTACTTTGCGTCTTCGTGACCTGTTTACCTCCTTGTTCCCCAGGGAAGACACAGGCTCCCTGAAGACAGGAGCTGTGTTTTGGTTACGGCCTCCCCACGCTGGCCTGCAGGAGAAGCTCCAGGGATATGCGTTGGATACATGAACGAGTAGATGAGTGAGAGGTTCTGGGTGCCCTGAGCTCATGAGTATGTGTTTTAAGGCAAGTCATACCACTTATCAGTCATATCACTCAGCCTTCTCACTCATTTCACTGCAGAATGAGAATGCTACATTCCTCTTTTTCTTACATCCTGTATTTGCACAGCACTTTTAAGTTATTGCATGTGACAGACGGAAGACAGCCTCAGCCTCCCAGCTTAGCCACTGGGTCTGGTCCGTTGGTCACAAACACAAACCTGCAAGGTGCATGTGGCTCGGAGAGGGGCCCCTCAATGTCAGCAACAAGGGGGGATTTCAGAAGTTTCCGGTCTCCTTCTTACCTCCCTCTCTCCTCCTTTTTTTTTTTTTTTTATTATACTTTAAGTTCTAGGGTACCTGTGCACAACGTGCAGGTTTGTTACATATGTATACATGTGCCATGTTGGTGTGCTGCACCCATTAACTCGTCATTTACATTAGGTGTATCTCCTAATGCTATCCCTCCCCCCACCCTCCCCACCATAGGACCTGGTGTGTGATGTTCCCCTTCCCATGTCCAAGTGATCTCATTGTTCAGTTCCCACCTATGAGTGAGAACATGCGGTATTTGGTTTTCTGTTCTTGTGATAGTTTGCTGAGAATGATGGTTTCCAGCTGCATCCATGTCCCTACAAAGGACACAAACTCATCCTTTTTTATGGCTGCATAGTATTCCATGGTGTATATGTGCCACATTTTCTTAATTCAGTCTGTCACTGATGGACATTTGGGTTGGTTCCAAGTCTTTGCTATTGTGAATAGTGCTGCAGTAAACATACGTGTGCATGTGTCTTTATAGCAGCATGATTTATAATCCTTTGGGTATATCCCCAGTAATGGGATGGCTGGGTCAACTGGTATTTCTAGTTCTAGATCCTTGAGGAATCGCCACACTGTTTTCCACAATGGTTGAACTAGTTTACAATCCCACCAACAGCTTACCTCCCTCTCTCCTTCTTACCTTCCTTCCTTTATTTATTCCTCTTTTCCTTCCTTTTTCAACTATTTTGAGCTCCTGCTATTTCTATGCCAGAGAAGGAGGCAGGCCCCAGCGAGACCGAGAGAGCTGAGGGCCCACTGGCCTGGAGGCCTCTGGAGGGCAGCTCCTTCACCCACTTTCGATCCCCCTAAAATGTCAACAGACTTTAATCACTGATTATTTGTCATTTAGACCCAAGTGCTAATGAATCTGTCCTGGTGAAGTTCAGAATGGGCCCCTGGGAGGACCTTGGGCCTGGGGGAGCTGGTGTGGTGGGGTTCTCCCCAAGCATGGCTGAGCCTGGAGACAGCGGCCATAGCTGAGAGCAGGACACTCCCCACCCTTCTCTCCTCACCTTCTAACTGAAAGAGGGGTTCAAGCCCTGCTTGGTGAGGGACTTGAGAAGGTAGACGGAGGCTACCTCAGCAGGCGTGGTTCTCTCCTCCATCCACACCTGTGCCAAGCAGGTCAGCTTTTGTCTGGTTCACACAGTGCGTGTCTGTGGGCAGTTTTGTGTGAAAACACATCTGCTGCATGAGAAACGGTGGGTGTGGGTGAAAACTGCTGCCAAGGGAGCTGCAGAGTGGAGGCCATACAGCATCTACTGTGGGCCTCTTCAGTTTCACGTGCCTGACAAACACTTGTGTGCACGTGCACACATGCACATGTCACATGCACACGTCACATACACACATCACATGCACACATGTCACATGCACACATCACATACACACATCACATGCACACATGTCACACGCACACGTCACATACACACATCACATGCACACATCACATGCACACACGTCACATGCACATGTCACATGCACATATCGCATGCACACATGTCACATGCATGTCACATGCACACGTCATATGCACATATCATATGTACACATCACATGCACACATCACATGCACACACGTCACATGCACACACGTCACATGCACACACGTGCACTCACAGCACCCTCACATGTGGGCACAGAAATCTCACACAGAGGACACTCCACCCATCAATACCATCCCAAACCTACTGAAGTGCTGGAGTGAAGGGGCCACCAGCCCTTTCCAGGTGAGTTCCAGGAGTGAAGAGGACTTGAGGCTGCTCAGAGCCTGGTTAGAGCCATGGACAGAACAGAAGCCTTGAAGGAGCTGTTAGAGGCTTTACAGCCACGAGGCAGTGGCCTCTAACTGTCCCCCAAGTGTGGGGTCCAAGCTCTGCTTCAGTGACCAGGCAGAGCCTGGCCTGGGTCCCGCAGGACTCACACGGTGAGTGGACGCTGCTGCTACTGCCGTCCACACCTCCACTGGTGATGTTTCAGGACCAGCTTGTCAACTGTAACAGAAACATGTATAAAACCAGAATCCATTTCTCTTCTTGAGAAATAATTTAAGATTAATTACAATTTTACAGAATGCATAGTTAGTATAATTGCTGATGAGGGACTGAAGGCATCACATCTTCCTTCCTTCCTTCCTTCCTTCCTTTCTTTCTTTCTTTCTTTCTTTCTTTCTTTCTTTCTTTCTTTCTTTCTTTCTTTCTTTCTTTCTTTCTTTGTCTTGCTCTGTTGCCCAGGCTAGAGTGCAGTGGCACTATCAGGGCTCACCGCAGCCTTGACCTCCCTGGCTCAAGCAATCCTCCCACCTCAGCCTCCTGTGTAGCTGGGACTGTAAACAAACACCACAGTGCCAGGCAAATTGAATTTTTTTTTGTAGAGATGGGAGTCTCACTATGTTGCCCAGGCTGCTCTTGAACTCCAGGGCTCAAGGGATCTCTCTTGGCCTCAAAAGGTGCTAGGATTACAGTGTGAGCCCCTACAGGCAGCACAAAACAAAATCTTAAGCCTGCTGAAATTATTCAACCTCTCCTGTGTCATCAACACACCTCTGTCAGGATGGCCTCTGAGCTTCCAAAGATGAAACATGGAAACAGGGAACAGAGTGGGTGAGCTTCTCCCTGGGTGACGTGTCTCCAGCTTTCCTGCATGGATTAGACAAATGAGGAGAGAAGGAATATGTTGCATCAAAGACCCCTTACTGCTGTTTGCAATATGCTTTCAAAGCATGACATGGAAGTTTGCTGTTGTGTTCATAAGTTTTTATTTGGTTATTATTGTAAAGGAACCAAAAGTTATGCCTGTACTGGTGTGTACACTTTTAAGTAAACAGTTGTGCATTTTTGATAATTTTTCTGTACTATATTCTATTTATTGAAACATAATTTTAGGTTTCGAATCTAATAAAAACTTAGGCTTGCTTTTGTATATCTTTTAAAATTATATTTTTCTAGCAATTTATTTTTGTTGTATTTTGTTAGTATTAGTCTATAATGGCTTGGCAATTAAACACAGTCAAGCCTTCCGCACAGACGGACTAGGAAGCAGTCAGGAGGCCCCATCACGGGCATCTCTCCATGCAGTCAGTTCCCTGTATGGTGAACAGGTGCACAGGGCAGTTTGGAAGCTCTTGAGGCAAGACTTTTGAAAATACCCTTGGGGTATATAAGGAGAGTCAGGCCTAATATTTAGTAAAATTAGCTATAAAATAATACAGAGAAGTTCTTGTTTTTATCAGAGTCTAACTGTTCAACATTTTAAAGAAACGGGGCTTTACTTAACTTTTAAGAAAGAGACAGAACACATGAAATAAATTGCTGGCAGAGAATTTCCAGAGACATGCAGAAGAATGGCTTTGAGCTTGGGGATTTCCGGGGTTCCGTGCAGATTGTACCTAATCCTCCACACTCTGATGAAACTGGACAGAAAGAATTGATGTTCGGAACCAGGCTGCCGTGACAGCGAGACACACCTGCATCTTCGGAACCATAGGAGGAGTCAAATGTTTTCAGCCAGAAACGTGACCCGATACATCTCAGAAAATGTTCAGCAGTGAGGGGTGAACCAGGAGGGGCTTCTGCGGCCACAGAGTTACCCTGACTCGCCTTGGTGAGCGCTCCCTTAATGCGGTTGCGCTCTGTGTGGCTTCCTCAATGTTTTCTCCTGTCCAAACGTGAGCCCCAAGCAGGAGAGAAGGAGCCCAGTCCCTCGCAAGGCTGGGCCTCATTGGTTTTACTGGTGCAAGGAGCTTGGTTGTTCTTCACTCACGTGGCGAACATTGTGGCCATCTTCTGTGAGGTCCTCTGGGACTGTGAGAACAGACTGGATGTGGGTCGAGCAACTGCGAGTTGTGACACAGGGATGGAGGAAGCACCACTTATTCAGGAGCCCTCGCCCACTCAGTCTGGATCAGAAGGTCAGGTAGCCTCGAAAACCATACACATGTTAGAGGCCCACCTTAAGCATGTTATTTTAACTCAAGACACAGAGGTACATTCTCTTGCCCATATTTTAATGTTGCACCATAGCTTTTCCTTAAATATTTTTTTGACTGAAATTCTACACTACTTTTCTGGAATAAATCACATCCACAAAGCTTTATTTATACTATTCATTTTATTTTGTAAAAATAAAATAGAACTTAAGGACATTAAGGTAAAGCCATCTACAAACATTTTTTGTTAGCTTTATAATATTTTAAAATCTTTCACAGAAGTTTTCCCATATCTATTTCAACAAGCATTTTTTTAAGGAATTTTCTTTTATTCTTTCCAAAGCATTCAGTTTTGTTTAATAAATAAATTAGTTATTAAACAAAAATTGTTTTATTTTTCTACTCGTATTTCTCCAGTGTTTGTGCTGTCAATACTGTAATTGTTTAGTAAACTCGGGCACATGCACATTTAGGAACTAGCGCAAGACTCTTGAGAGATGGCAGCCCCACCAGTGGGGCTCAGAGTTGCCACTGAGGCTGCTGGCCCTGGCGTTCTGCTTGCCTCAGACCTAGGTCCCATGAATTGGGCTTTAAAAGCTTCTGTTGTAAGGAAATGTATCATTATGGTGCTTCTAGTGGGGGCAAAAATGAGGAGATGGACGTCCCTGGCCAAGTCCAGTCTGAGCCAACAGCCAGTGTGTGCTGTGTACCCTGCAAGGACTTCCCAGTGAGCCCGGCCACAGGTGCAGGGCCTCAGAAGCAGAGCACAGAGCATGGGGCTTACCAACAGGGCCGGGGGCCCCAAAGGGTGTGGAGTCAAGGAGGGCCCTGATTTGATCCCTTTTATTTTAAAAAACCCCAGCAGCTGGGTGCAGGTGGAGGAGAGACAGAGGCCAGTCAGAAGGGCCCAGATCCCTGCCAAGGGAGAGAAGGGTCTGCATCCAAACCACAGTCGCAGTGCGGGAGACGGATGGATGACTCACGGCCACGGAGAGGTAAACCCTCCAAGCCTGGGCCCTGCTGGGCGTGAGAAGAAAGGGAGAGGGGAGGTCTCTGGTAGGTACCAGGTATCGGATCCAGCCAACGACTCAGCACTGATTCTGTCCACCAAGAGAGAAACAAGGGGCCTTGTACTGAGGATGCAAGTGAATGGCTGACTCTCCTGAGGGGCAGACACCGAGGGCACTTCATTCAGGCGTTTACTTTGTTATCACCATCAAGCTGTAAAAAGCCTCTAAAAAATATCTGTATGAGCAAAGAAACTAAGGCTGGAGGTGAGGTAACCCAGACTGCACCTCCAGGTAGGACCAGAGCCAGGACTGAGACTCAGCCTGTTGGACCCTGAAGTCCACAATTTCCTAGTTTGTGGTCTTCCCATGAGTGACCACAGGACACAGGCACAGCCATGGGAGCAAGGGGCCCTAAGAGACAGTGTTCAGGGAAGACACAAGGGACCCTACAGTCACTGTGCTCCTGGGAGGATGGCCTGGGGCCCAGGACACCCCACGCCTGAGGAGACGGCCTGGGACCAGGCCTGCTGAGTTTGTGGAGATGTGGGGAAACGCACAGGGAGGTGGAGTCTAAGGAGGCACGTAAAGAACATGATATCCCCCCAGGTCCTGACTACATCCTACAACATTTTCATGCTCAAATCAGTGTCCGTTTGACTAGCGTTAACTACCTTTATTTAGAAATTTGACCTCTGAAATGAGTGATGATCATTTAGTCCTGCAAAGAAACATGTGGAGATGTGTCAGCGGATGAAGCAACAGATAAGCTGCGAACCGCGGCCGCTGCCTGCTGCACAGAGAAAAGAATTCCAGTCACTCCTCACCTTGGGCAGAGGCTCCCAGTTCCTCTCTCTCCATCGTTTCTCTTGGGGAGACTGCATGGAGCTGTGGTTATCTGAGGGTTTATTTCATGGCCCTAAATGCTTGTTTTGCAGTGACAGCAAAACTGAAGAAAGTAATCTGTAATCAGAACTTCCATGAGGTCACGTTTGGATTCAGCTTTTAATGAGTGCTTAGAGGTAACAAATTAGAGTAGATGTTAAGAAGCACGTTTGATATGATTTTAGAAAGAGCAGCCATAGACTTCCAGCATCGTAAGCTGGGAAAGATTGTCTAGTCTTTAGAGTTGGGAGATATCTGCTGTGACCTAGTGAGCCCGGCATCTCACAGGTCGAGAGACTTTTTCAACTTACACGGGTGGGATCAGAGCCGAAACTCCATCCAGGTCTCCAGCACCCAGACCTGTGTGTTCTCCATTGAACTAAATTAGTTCATACAAATCTACCTTTTAAACACGATCATTAAAAGGCATTTCTCCACGTCCATTTCAGTGAGATTATCAATGGCCTTTCTCTGAGCAGCCATCCTTATAGCGACAAATTGTTCTCACATAGCAACAAATGTCTCCCTTGGAAGCCCCTCGACACTGAGGCCTGGGGGCAACCCTCCACCGTCCACAAGAGAACAGCAGCCTTAATGTGGGCCCTGGGTTCACACTCACTGCTGGAGCAGCTGGGGCCCCGCGTCGGGCACAGGAAGCATGAGAGACTGCGCCAAGTAGAAGCCAGGCCAGATGGGCCACGTGTGTCCCACGGAGGCTGGGAGCTGTTGCTCAGCGTCGCCTGTCGGGCCAGTCCTTTTGAGGCCTCTGCCATGCCCAGAGGGCAGTGTTCACATTCAGCTCTACATAAACATGGTATAAGGTCAAGTGTCCCTGTGGAGCCTGGCACTGGCTGGCCCTTCCTGGTCGCTTATGATCAGATTTCTCACTTTAATGCCTCCTGGCAGAGGACCTCAAATTACCCACACTTTGGGTACATTTCCAAGGCTTTTTTCATTATTAGTGTTTTTCTTTGAGGTTTACAGAGATCCTGATATGGAGTGAATTGACAGAGAAACCTAGAATAATTGAATCATAAAAGCTGTATATTCCCGACTCTTTCAATGTCCCCTTGAGTCTTGGGTCTAAAGGGTCTCAAGCCTGGCTGCTTAGATGTAGTTATAATTGTCTGTTTATTTGGAAGATGATTACACAGGGAGCAGTGGAAACACGTTCAGCTCTGGGACTTCAGAGAAAATGGGTAGGCCATGCATGTCCTGGATTTCCAAATTCCTATGACCATTTCACAAAGCTCAGTCAAATGTAGACTTTATCAGGGAAGATGCGGGTTCTAAGGAAAGCAAAGGAGGAAGGATCACAGAATCCGTTACAAGGCACCAAAGACCTCCACCCCGTCACCTAGATTGTCCAGTCCCGGATTGGAGATAGGCCATGGCAGAGAAGGGGGCTGCCGTGGATGGAGCCAGGACAAAGACGATTGTAGAAATACCTCCAGCAGAAGGAAAGGAGCCCAGTGGGAAGGAGGCAGCCCGCACAGCAGGTGACACACCACAGCACGCAGGGCACCCCTCGGACTCTGCTGGGGCCCAACTCAGAGACGCAATGGGAACACAAGGTGCACCTGCCCAAGGCCAGATGAGGCAACGGCAAACACGTGCATTTTTCTCTCTCTGGGTCCTGAAGAGCCTCTGAAGCCTGATCCAAACTACAACTTTCTGTGGTGGGAACACACACAGCTAACCCCTCAGAGAGCTTATGGTTTACCCGCGAAGGTAAATAGGAAATCGTGTGCTCGGGCCACCACAGAGCCTGCTGCGTTTTTCAGGAGTTAGGAAAGGCTTTCTAGAGGAATCAACCTTCAAGCTGAGACCCAAGTCGTGACAGGGACTTAGGCAAAGATTGTTCGAGAAAGAAAAATTATACAACATGTGCTGAAGCCTGTAGGAGAAGAAGAATGTGTGCACTGATGCCCAAAATGTGGCCCTGGTGACTGGAACATGGTGCAAAAGAGAGGGAGAGGGGAGACGGCATGGTGCAAAAGAGAGGGAGGGGGGGAACAGCATGGTGCAAAGGAGAGAGAGAGGGGACAGTCTTGGAGAACAAGATGCAGAATGTGGATTCCCTTCAGAGGGTGACTGGTGCCCCGAAGAAGGGGTACCAGGCAGGGGGAGGTAGTAGTTGTTAACCAAAACGAGTAGCTGAGGCCGGTGTCTCAGTTGAGATTTATTGTGCCAGCTTGAGAGTATGCCCAGGAAAAAACATGAGTCACAGATGCATCTATGGCTGTTTCTTCAGATCAGGATGTTTAATATTTGTACATTTTCCTTAAAAAATCGGGGGGAAGGCAGTGAGGCAAACAGTTACATTCTTGTGAAACTTTACTTAGTGCCCAGTAAATCTACATTTTACATACGCTGAACATTTGAAGAAAGCAGAGTAAAGGAAGAATCGATTGTGCAGGTGTCTCTGTGTGGGTGGAGGAAGGACGGATCTCCTTGTGCCTTCGTTCTGCACGTGTGGAGGTAAACTAGCAATCTGCATCACCACTGTGGAGGCGAACAGGCTTTGGCTGTATGAGCTACATTTAGATTGCAGATGTGGAACTACAATTGACAGGTTCATGTTTTATGGGAGGATATACATTTTTAAAGTCTACAGGCTGGCAAAGAATGTACTGAAAGCGATTTTGTGGGGGCAGTCATCCCAAGACGCCTGAGGCCTTTTGCCTTTCTGTGGGGGTCTGGCCAACGTATAATGTCTTGACACAGGTTTTGAAGTGACAGCTATTCATCTGGGGAGAGGATGGCTGTGTGGCCGACTCAGTTCCAGGCTTAACTTTCCCTTTGGCGTAAGGAGTTTGAGGGTCCCGAGATTTTACTGTCCTTTACATAGTCCGGGAGGGAAATGAGGGTGGCTTGAGTGAGGGTGGTGGCAACGAGGATGGCAGGAAGTGGGTAGCTCAGTGTAGCGTTTAGGAGACAGAGCCAAGAGAATCTGGTGAGTCACTGCCTGTTGGATGGTAGGGAGAGGATCTATGAAAGCTGTTTTCCAGGTTTCTGGCATGAGCAACTAGACGAATGGTAGGTAGACTTGCATTATTTTCTGTTCCACTCCAGGATCCATTTCACCTGATCTGTGCCCAAGAGGCTGCCCTGAGACAGAGAATCTGAAAGAAGAGGAGGCTAGGAGATGGAGATGAGAAGTTTGGATGTGTCTACTCAGGTCCAAGTGAAGACGTTGAGAAAGCAGTTCTATTTACAGCTCAGGGGCCAAGGGAGAGTCCTTTGGAAATCCTTACCTTATATGTCCTTGAAACCAGGGGAATGTGTGGTAGAGAGGGCAGGGTCAGGAAGGAGCCGTGAAGAACACCACCATGTACAGCCGTGTTCTCCACGTGTGCCCCTGAATGGTTCCACGTGTGGCAGCATTCTTTCATGTGTGACCCCTGAGTCATGGCATCAGATCACTTGGGATCTTTGTTCAAATTCACGTTCTTGAGCTTCTGCTTTAAGGAGTGGGTAGAAGAGGAAGAGATAACAAGTGAGACTGAGCAGTGGTGGTCGGGAAGATGGTAAGAACAGCAGCAAAATGTAGTCATGGGAGCCTCAGGGATATGAATGTCTCAAGAGTCACCATGAGAGATCATTCAGCCTGAGGACTGACATGTGTCCACTGGATTGATTGACATGAAAATCATGAATGACCTTGGCAAGGTCACACTCAGAGGAGTGGTCCACAGGCTGAGTGGTTTGTGAGGTGTGTTCAGGGTGAAATGACGCCGATTGCATCTAGACAACGCATACAGAAAGTGTGGCTCTAAGTGACAGGAGAAAGGCTGGCAGCTGAAGGAGATATGGGAAGTGCCGGGTTTTGGTTTATGCTTGTTTTTAAGAATGAGAAACCTACATTATAATGGGAGGAGATGATGGAGACATAGCTATTGAAGCTGATTGGCTGATGGAGAAATAGATGTTGAAGCTGATTAGCTTATTTTCCTTTACATAACCCAGGAGAGGAATGAGGGTGGTGGCAACAAGGATGGCAGGAAGTGGGTTGAAACTGATTGGCTGATCAAAATCCTGTGGAAGGACAGAGTCCCAGGCACAGGTGAAGAATTTAGTTTTGCATAGTAGGATTCTTTTCTTTCTTTTTTCTTTTCTTTTTTTCTTTTTTCTTTTTTTTTTTTTTTTTTGAGATGGAGTCTCGCTCTGTCACCCAGGCTGGAGTGCAGTGGCGCGATCTTGGCTCACTGCAAGCTCCACCTCCTGGGTTCAAGCAATTCTTCTGCCTCAGCCTCCTGAGGAGCTGGGACTACAGGCACCTGCCACCACGCCCGGCTAATTTTTTTGTATTTTTAGTAGAGACGGGGTTTCACCGTGTTAGCCAGGATGGTCTCGATCTCCTGACCTCGTGATCCGCCCACCTCAGCCTCCCACAGTGCTGGGATTACAGGCGTGAGCCACCGCGCCCGGCAGTAGGATTCTTTTTAATAACAAGATTATTTTGTGATCATCCACATTCCTCTTGAGCACATTCAGGGCTAAGAAATCCCTCATGCTTTCAACCAATGGCCAGCCAGAGCAGCTTTGAACAGTTCTGCATGAGCCAAAATCTCTTCCTGAGTTTTCTTTCCCTTGGTTGTCACTTTTCCTTGGGGGTCTTCTAGAACAGAGCAATCCCTCCTCCCCATCGTGGAACTGCAAGGGTCATTTTTCCTTTGAGTTCACAAGTTCCCTTGCGTGTTTAGCGAGCTCTATCCCTTTCCCATTGGCCACTCCAGACCTCTCAGTGGGCCTCTTAATTTACGGCGCCCAGAACCCAATGTCAAACGATATTTCACAGTCCTGAAGGAGACCAGACGCCTCCACTCATGGCCGCAATAGTCTGAGTCCACTGATTTGAGAGGTGTGTTGTTTTTGCTTCTGCATATGTAACTCTTAGTTTAATATTTGGCTACTATAAAATAACAAAGAAAATGAAGGAAAAATATGGCCTCTGCTCCAAGAGTTGAATAGTATCATGGGAACTCAGTGACTCTGGATTCACTAAGAATAAATCTTTCCAGGATAGTTTACTTATTTTTTTCAGATTTATGAAAATATAGCCATCATTGATATCTCTTACACAAACAAAACTTTAAAAAGTTCAACTACTGTATAAACTAGTATTAAAAGTCATTAGAAGGTCATTGAGTCATGGATTTGAGTATAATCCTGAGTGTAAATGATGTTGGCACACATGCCCATACAATGGCATGTATATGATACGTTATGATTTGATAGCAAAGCATTGCTGATGGTAAAAGCTAAATCCTGGCTGTGTGTTTTCATCCAGGGACACTTTAACAGTCCATTTCTTCTATGGCATATTTCCAGAGGTTAATCCCAGAAGAAATGATAAATTAATTTGGCCCAGAGTAAGTATATTCAGCTTGGTTTAAATCTGACTGGAAAACCAGGGGGTTGGAGGGAGGTGCAAGCATTGTGGAGGGCAGTCATTTCATTTATTCCTCTACTTCCAAGTCTGCAGGGAAACCATTTAAGAAAAATTACTATCTTCCTTTTCTTTGAACTCTCCAAAGCCCTTTACAAACTTTGAGTGGGGGGCCCAGCCTGGGTCATGAACCAGCACCCGGTGGGACCTGTGTTCGCTGCACAGTCCATTTCTCCTGCAGTGAGCATCCCCCTCTCTCTCTGTCTGTCCGGCATCCAGTCATTCTTCCTAGGATGACAGCACCTGCGTTTTCCTTGGGGAATCACCCGTTCTCCATATTCCCAGGAGTGGCCACAACACGGCCCTGGCCCTCTGGGCTCTGCGTCCCCTCTGGCTGCCACAGTTAGTTCAGGGATGGGCTTGTGGCCCTAGTGGAGCCAAGAAACACATAATTTCTGGGTTTGGACAGGATTCTAGGGAGGTGGAAATCCTTCCTTTCTGCAGGAGTTGCTGAGAGACCAGTGTGTGAACCTGGCCTTCTGGTGACAGCCGTGTTCCCTGAGCAGGGAGCCGGGAGAGGGAGCACCCGAGCAGGGAGGACGCCACTGCCCAGGACACTGGCACTGACCTTCCAGTGACTGTCAGTGAAGCCAACGTTTGTGTCCCCTGCCACAGTGCGTCTCGACTGTGCGTCTTGCTTTGTGCTCCTGGTGCCTGGACTTGGGTCTCACCGGCTTGCAGCTGCCCGCGGGCGTCGAGCCTGATGGCCGCGCTGCTCCTCTGATGCTGACCCTGGCCTCTCCCCGAGGCTACAACGTGTGCTCACCCGCGGACTGTGTCTAATTCCGGCTGTGCTGGGCACAGGCTTGGCTGGGTGTTGCTGCTGTGTTGCCCAGGGAACTGCGGCAGACAAGGGGAGCTCATAGCTCCTTTGGTCAAGGATTCTCATATTTCCAAGAACCAACAGAGATTTTGTGTAATTTCTTAACTAAATTAGTCATGGGGAGATAAATTCAAACATCAGTTAAAGGCAGCTATATTAAATCATTTTTTTCTAACCTACCAGGCCAACCGTTCTCATATTTGATTAGTCTCTCATAATACTGGTCTCTGTATCTTCCATCCCAGTCCCTTGCCTCCTGGCTTGGGTAAATCTAGGAAAAGTCATCATCGTTGTACCGGGCTGCTGTGAGAATTGCTTTCCCTCGTCTGTGTGCCACAGTCCCACACAGAAGACCCAGATGCCCCCATTAGCTACCAGCTAGAGTGGGGGCACATCTGCTCACTTCCAGGGTCCCTTACATCTGGCCCCATTTTCACAGTTGCCTTTTATTAGCTCCTTCTCCTGTATTTTCCGCTCCTTTGCTCTCACAGTCCCATGCACTGGAACACGCTTGCTACAGCTTTCAACTGGCCAAATTTTACCCCAAATCCTCACTGCTCAGTTGGAATCTTACCACCTTTGTGAAACCATTTCCAGTCAATAGAGTTCATGAGTAGGGCCAACTCAATTCATCATTTATTGAAGACCTATTCTGTGTTTGGCAGATGCTGTGACTTGGGCATTAAAAAATGAACAATTCCCACAATTATAAGTTTATATTCTGTTGGAGCAATAAGTTATAAAACAAAGGTATTTACAAAATGTGCTCAGAGAAGGGGCGGGAGTAAATCCCTCCGTGTGGGACAGTGGCAGGCACAGTGTGCTGGTGTGACTGGGCTCGGGGGACTCTGCATCAGCAGCATAAGGTGACCCAGGGCCTCAAGCCGTGGCTCTGGGCAGGGGCTGCCATGGGACTCACAGCCCATCCAACTTCCCAGGGCCTTCTGTGAACCTCCACATCGCTGTGAACTTATTACTTGCTGATTGAATTCCTGGTTGCTCTTTGCTCACTCTCTTACACATTCTTCCGGAAAGAGATTTGTTGTATGTACCTCTCAAGTCCCAGCATAGCGATACTTCCCATAAAACAAGTTTTTAATAAGTACTGTTATTGACTGTCTTTTTAATTTACTTTTAAAGTAAGCTTAGGGAGGACAAAATTATGGTGTATATTTGCAAAAAAAAAATCTCTAAGGAGATATAAGATTAATTGAAAGGAAATAAATTTTTTAAATCAAATATCAGTCCTGAAGAGCAACAAATGACACATGAAAGTGATTTTAAGCTATAGGACTACCCTGCGGAAGCCGAGCAGACAGGCAGGTGCTGTTTTCCCACCACTACCTCCCACCCACCCTGACCACAGCCCGTGAAAGCTGGATAACTATATTGGTTTAATTGTTTCTCCTGTAATGAGGCTAGAATGACATAAGCCTCAAAGAAAGAACCCCAAGATTGCAGTGCTGAGCAGGACCTCCCTAATGCTGACGACTAGCAGGAGGACCAGAAAGGAGAAGGAATGGCTCCAGATGGGTGGAGGCAGGCGCTGGTGGGGCCTGGGATGGAAGACTCTGCCTTGGGAAGATCTGTGGGAATTCCCTGGAAGCCAGTGGAGTTAACTGGCCAAAGAGAGCCACGGGGTGGGCTGGTTGTATTAAGCCAAACTACCCATGGAATTTGAATTTACAGGGTGCAGATTAAAAATTGGCCCAACATGGAATTTTTATCAGTCTGTGTGAGGGAAGTGTCTCTGTGGGTGTCACACGGTGATGTGAATATAACTCACAAGGGTGTGTGCAGCTTGACACACAGATCCACGGAGAAGCCAACGTCCCATAGGCAGCCCAAGTTGCTATCTTATCCTAAAATGCCTCTTTTCAACCCAAAGATTAGGTTGGCCTTGAGACACTTTTCTTAAACCAGATGAGAAGCCAAGTGCAGAGACGGCTCAGCCTTGCAGTACGTTTTCTCTCCTCTGCATTCAATGTCTTTGCTTGAAAGGAAGCTGAGTGTAATTATTAGTAATTTAGGCATTGATACTCTTTTCAGACATTTAAAAGATGATTCCCCATGGACTCTATAGTCCTTTGCCATTAGACCTGGATAAAGATCCGAGTTTGCTCAGAAGTGGTGATTGCCGAAAACAGAATTATTTTCGGTTCCTAAGCCCATGTGTCTTTGAGGATAGTCTCAATTTGAAGTTGCATTAGGCCCAAAAAAGCAGTTAAGAGAGAGAGTTTCTACCCTTGAATTGGCCAAGTGCTGTATCTCTTTGAAGAATAAAAGTGGAAAGCTATTATTTCTACTTCTCAGCTAGTTTTAAAAATGAGGAGATAGTTTTTGCAGAACATATTTTCCATAGAGAGTTTAATGTCCACGGGGAGAAAAGACTGAAACGGAACACGAGGGGATCTGCAGGCATGGCACTGGCCGTTTGTACGCTCTCTGAAGCGAGGAGCATAAAGCAAGCATGGGTGATGAACTGCAGACTGAGCGTGCAGAACTCTGCACTTTCCGAGGGGTCCTTTCTCGTCCACAGGTCCAGCCGTTCCAGCAGAGTGACAGGTAGGGCTGTTTCCTAGCAGGGAGCTGTAAAGGCTGGGCGTGGAGCCTGCCTGCTATAAAGGTAAGGAAATGGGACTGTTCAAAACCCAGCCGTCCACGAAGTAAGACACTCACAGTGATCAGGCCTGTGTTACCCTCCAGGCCCCTAACTGGCGTTGTTTGTACAAAACTGTCCTAGGCCACAATCTGTAAAGGGAAAAGAAAGCTGGCTTTAGTCATGGGCAGTCATAGACTTTTGGCCTATCCCTAATCCACCCCTCTTTTGAGCAGATAAGCAAACAAAAGTGCAGAGTTATCTATATCCTCTCTTCAAGAGGGGATAACGTCAAGACCCCAACTGAGACCAATAGTTTTAAATCTTAGAAAAGTTTCATGGGGCCGGGCGCGGTGGCTCAAGCCTGTAATCTCAGCACTTTGGGAGGCCGAGGCGGGCGGATCACGAGGTCAGGAGATCGAGACCATCCTGGCTAACCCGGTGAAACCCCGTCTCTACTAAAAATACAAAAAACTAGCCGGGCGTGGTGGCGCCACCTGTAGTCCCGGCTACTCGGGAGGCTGAGGCAGGAGAATGGCGGGAACCCGGGAGGCGGAGCTTGCAGTGAGCCGAGATCGCGCCACTGCACTCCAGCCTGGGCGACACAGCGAGACTCCGTCTCAAAAAAAAAAAAAAAAAAAAAGCGACACTGCGTGCTGACCTGCGAGCTGTGGGCAGCCACATGCCCAACACCCACTGCTGGAACTGGAAATGGGAAAGGCAGAGGGCCTCAGGGGCCTCAGAGCAGTGGGGGTCACAGCTGCCTCAGCTACTGACATGAGGGAACAGAAGTTTCTGTCTGCGATTCTACCTTAAGGGCGAAAATAATCTCCTGGCAAGTCCTCAAAGATACACATTTCCCTGCAATGCCTCAGACCCTGGTTACAGAATAATCTTGGCAATTGGAGAAACGCCATGTTCCATCATTTCAAATCTTCGCTTTCCCTTCTTATGCCCCATCTACTGCCCCAACAAGACTGACGATTTGTTCCTCAAAAGCAGAGGCTCCCGACTGATTAAAACGCGTATGTGGCAACGTCGCTCCCACTGACCTGGGTTAGCGCCTGTGCTCTGAAGTGACTTTGTTTCTGCTCCTTCTTCACCCTGTTGCTGCCATTTCACATTCTAAAAAATTACAGTTGATAATACCTTTCATCCTTAAATTCCAATGCAGGTGAATTTTAGGGTGACTTTCATCATATTCCCAGGCGAAGAATAAAGGGAATCCACAGTGAAACCACCAGGATGGCAAGATATTCACAGCACATTACCTCGGAGGCAACTGCACGCTCTCTGCAGCAGTCAAACTCCTGCGGGAAAAATAATTCAAATGGTTGTTCTTTACAGTATCCTACGGCCAACTGCTTTTAGTTGTCATGTTTTCCCCAAGTCAGTTCTTTGTTTTATAAATAAACATGCAGTTAGGCAGCCGTTTTGGAAGATGACTTCTCAAATAAAGTTATTGAAAAGTTCTCCCAGGAGGTTCCCTGCGGGACGCCCTGGGAGCCAGCTGCGGTGAGCTGTCTGCAGTGGCCGCTGGCTCCCGACGCTGCCCCGCAGCCCTTTCCTGCTGTAAGGAAGAGCGGCTGGCAACTTGGTTGCACTTTGGAACTGAAGATAGCGGCTCAAGGACTTAGTTATACCACCCAAATATAATCAGTCTGAATCAATCTCCAAGACTATAAAATGTGCTTCACCAAGTGGCCAATTCTATTATTGAATTGAAAGCTCACCAACTTTAGGCTGCCAGCTATTCAGGTTTAAAATACAGAATACTAACCTAAATACAAATTCACACATTTGAAGAACCTACTGGATGAGCATAAAAAAATGTGAAAATCTACTAACAGGGTGAAGGCTTCCTGGATCAAATGGATTTGAGTCTTGATAAGACTAGACATCATTTGAATAAAGAACCTTCCATTCTGGGGATTCCTACAGATTGCCGGCTTCTGCATGGGTAGCAGAGGGGCTGGAGCTGGGTGCACTACAGAGGATGGCATTTCCATTATCAAGAGATGCAGTGCCCGTTATCAGTATACTTTGCCTTCATGCTCCACGTTCACTTTTCTTGGCTTTGTTTTGTGATGCTGGAGCTGGACAGTGTAAACATCTGTTTTGCCAGCTGGTGATGTGAGGATTTGTCAATAATGGGTGCTGGAGGGACTGCAGGCACCATAGCAAGAAGAAGGGGCTTCACATCTGAGGTGCTTTCAGTGTGGCTTCCAGTGGCTGGCTGGGCAGAGGCATGGCCGTGCTCGCTTCTGACTCCCCCTGGTCTGCGCCCCCAGCAAGGGCCCTCGCTGCCTGGAGAAGCCACACCCTCCCCGAGGGATCTGTATCTCAGCCATGTCTTGGGAGGTTCTCTTTTAAGCTAATAGTTTCTGTCTTTTTCATTCCCCATCAGGCATTCTATATTTGCTACTTCTCTACCGATTTAGTAGTCCCTAACTACTAGACATTTTACTAGGTAAGTGCTCTTTGTTTTAAAGTGTCCACCTGCAGATTAAACACAGCATTTCCGGAATGGTGGAGTAAGGACCTCAAAAATATGTTCTTCCACGAGGCAGTATGAATACTGGAAAAATTGTAAGAATAAACCTTTTTAAGACTCTAGAAATTAACCACTCTTGCAACAACCCAAAGAACTTTTATTCAAGAAAAGTGCTGACTCTTCCTAAGAGCTTTGTGGCATTTTCACTTTTCCTACTGCAACACTCGTCCACCAGCTCTGCAGGAGCCTTGAAAACTGGCAGCCACACAATTACGATTGCTGTGGAAATTAGCAGCCTACCAGCCACTAGAGGGGGTAGCATGGGCCTGAGCTCCCCAACTCCTGTGCCCAGGTAACTCTCTGGGATTGGACATTGGATATGTAAACTAAAAAGTGTCTGAGGCAGATGTCAGTAGTTTTGAAGGTTTATTTTGCCAAAGTGGGTGAAATGCCTGGGAAAAAGGAGAACAAGTTACAGTAGGATCTGTGGCCTGTGCTTTTTCCAAACACTGTTTTTAGGACTTCAGTATTTAAGGGGGAAAGAGTGGTCGGGAGGGAAAGGAAGTAAGAAGAAAAGAGCAGGAGTTAGGCTGTGAGTCAACCAGTTGCATTCTTGTGAGGCTCCGATTAGTGCCTGCTGAATCCACATTTGACATGTGGAAAGAGAGGAGTGGGGGAAAGGTCAGCTATGCATTCATCTCATGGCCCGTAGGTCTACATTTTGCATAAGATGAAGTAAGCATAGTGTAAGGAAGATGTCAAATATGCATTTACCTCAGGGTGGGCGGAGGAATAATTTCTAGTCTTGACTTTGTCCCATACCTGTGAGACAAGCTGTTAATTTAGATTGTCAGGGTGAGATTCAACACAACTGTGCTTTACGGTTCATTTATAGGGCGAATATATATTATCAAAGATTTGGGGGCCTACAAGGAATTTCCTTGTGAGCAATTTGTGAGGGAGGCCCCCTGGGGAGCTATGCAGCCTTCGATGTTGCAGCCATCTGTTTGAGAACAAAAGGAAAGCAGTTTTCTTTTTTACATGACTCAGTACCCACGCTTAATGTTCCCTTTGGCATAGTGAGTTTGGGGTCCCAAGATTTTATTTTCCTTTCACAGACATGTCTGGAAGTTCCCTGGAAACCTCCACTCAAGGGCTTGTCTTTACTTGACCTGACTCAGAGCTCACTCAGTGAGGACAGCTTTTCCCCTGGGGTATTTATTGAAAAAAAAAAAAAAAATCAGTGACAGCAGATGCTTGAGGCAACACTAGCATTAGGGGTAAACAAACAAAAAGGTTGACAAGAAAAAAAAAGGACAATCTGAGGTCTGAAGACTGAGATGCCCTGAAGGGGCTTTGAAAAGTTCCAAGCTAATGCCCGGAATAAAGTCCTGTACAGGTGCAGGGTTGTACAGGCCTACTAGAGTGCCGCAGGGTCCACGCCTCTTACCTCGTGATTGCCTCAGGCAGGAAGCGATGCAGAAGACAGGGTTGTAAACAGCCTGCCAGGCAGGTAAGGAAATAGAGCCCCATGGCAGCGGCAGGAAGACTCAATACATTTAAGGAAGTCTATGTTCAGTGATTATCTGACCTCCAAACCAACTGAGACTCCAGTGGCCACTTACAACAGAGAACACAGGTTCCCCAGAATTAGCCCAGGAAGTCACAAAACAAATAGCAAACAGACAGAACAGCCTCTGTGAAGAAGGGAGTGTTCTGATTTCCAGAGTTGCTACATTATATTATTTAAAATGCTTAGTTTTCAACAAAACTGAGGAGACTTCCAAATAAAAAGAAAATCTGGCCCAAAGCAGGAAAACATAGTCAACGGAAACTGTCTCTGAGGACATAAATATTGGAGTTAGTAGAGAAAGGCATTAAATCAGCTATTATAAATATGCCCAAGAATTAAGGTAAACCAGGTGTCAAGAACTAAAGAAAAGTACAGGAATTAAGTCTCATCAAATAGAGAATATTAATAAACACATCGAAATTGTAAAATAGAGCCAAAGAAAACTTTTGAAATTAAAAAATAGAATGATAGAAATAAAAAATTCAGTATATTAGCTGTTGACCTGAAGGAAGAAGCTGAGGCAAAATTAATATAGAGAGTTAACTTGGGCCGTGGTTGAGGACAGCTGCCTGAGACACACTTCCAAGTTACCTTGGGGAGTGCTTCATTCAGTCTTTGTTACAAGCAGATTTTTAAAGACAAAAAGGGGGACAAGGGATGGGCTGATACAGTTTTTGTCAGGAATTCTTATTGGTTTGCAGAAATAACATTGATTAGTGATTGGCTATACATTGTTGAGCTATAGGATGTGGGTTATGGTGTCTGTTGTGGCATAGTTAGGTTAATTTTTTTTTTTTTTTTTTTTTTTTTTTTTTTTTTTTTTTTTTTTTTTTGAGACGTAGTCTCGCTCTGTCGCCCAGGCTGGAGTGCGGTGACGCGATCTCGGCTCACTGCAAGCTCCACCTCCCGGGTTCACGCCATTCTCCCGCCTCAGCCTCCGAGTAGCTGGGACTACAGGCGCCCGCCACCACGCCCGGCTAGTTTTTTGTATTTTTAGTAGAGACGGGGTTTCACCATGTTAGCCAGGATGGTCTCGATCTCCTGACCTCGTGATCCACCCGCCTCGGCCTCCCAAAGTGCTGGGATTACAGGCTTGAGCCACCGCGCCCGGCTAGTTAGGTTAATTTATAGTTATATGTGGCCATACAAGCAGGTTAAAGAGACGATTACGTAGCTCAAGGGTTGGGGGAAGTAGGACGTGACTGTTGTCTCATTTTAATGCCTCTTCAGGCCTAATAGTTTAAGAGGGCTCCAGTTCCTCAGATAAAAGGCATATTTGTACACATACACACACATATAAATATACACACACATATATACGCATACTTTCCACACACACACACACACACATTCTCATTTTCCCTCTTTGATCAAAAAGCTTTCTTCTTGAAAGCATCGATGATCAAAGTCTGAGTGTCAAGATGTCATTGTTTATGCGAAGGCTTATTCCCAAATAGCCTTGTCAACATTGAGAAGAAAGAGAATACATCTCGGTGAGGGATTTTAAGAGCACCTAAAAGCCAAATTGGGATGGCATCACAGAGTGGCCAAAAAAAATCAGCCCTCAACCAAGTCCTTCATCTATGTAGCTGCTGGCACTTGTTGAATCATCTGTAGTCTTTGAAATACCATGATTTTCGTTTTCTTAGAAGAAGCACACATAAGCATTATAGTCAAAAAGAGAATTTAAACAAACCTATTGTACAACCAAGGCCTTTGTAATAGAATCAGCCAGAACCTATTATGAGGGATATATTTCTAACTATTACCTCATTTACTTTAAATCATGATAAAGGAGACTTAAAAATCACGCCCACCCAGAAAGAGGAAGGCCGCCTGGCAGTGCTGTTTTTGACATCTGATGTAGATTAAGGGGAGAGGGCCAATGTTCTGATTCTGTCTGACTAGAGCAACAAAAGTACCATTAAAATTCCTAGCCTGCATTAGCCCTTCATCTTCCATCCACTGCGGCATAAATTTGCCCATGTATAACGCTGGCCGTGAAATCCACCACAAATAAAAGTATACCCTGTGGGTGCACACAAGACCCCTTTCCAAGTTCTATTGTTCACAGAGGCATGAGAAAAAAAAGAGGGGTAAGTTTCCTGATGGTAGAGGAGTCTTGATCCATGAATTTGGGAAAGCTGCCCACATCTAGAATGCTGTCTGCTTCAGGGAGAAACTTCTCTGGTTGTCTTTACCATAAAATTAACAACGGGTGGACTGTTTCAAGAGTCTGGAGGGGACCTTCTGAGTTGTAAGATTACAGACCCAAGGTTTGACACCCCCAGTGCTTCCGCTTCAGTGTGGATGGCAAGTACAGTCTTTCTCTGACGTCATTATTTGAACACCCACTCTCCAGGTTGTAGATCGTGAGGATTTGATTATTCTCCGTCAGCGGACCGTAGAAAGCTTCCTTCACCTGGTGAAAATATACTTTGGCATAATGCATGACAGTTTAATTGCATTTAGACAAATCAGAGTTTAGGAGCAAAAAATATGAGATTTATTACTGGGGCACAGGCCTTCCAGTGACTACTTCATAAGGGGTCAACTTGTGTTTTCCACTAGAAGTGGACCTGATTGTTGTCAATCTGTAACACCTTTAACCAAGGCAATCCAGTTGACTCAGTTAACTTTGCCTGATATTATTGCATCTGTAATACCTTACCTAACTGTTTTACAACTCATCCATTGAAACAAGTACTTCTGTCATTAAATATTTATCCAGGAATGCCCCACGAAGGAAAAACGTTTACTAGTGTGTGTAGCTTTTAGCTACTGAAGTATCAGCCTTCTTGCATGCAAAGGTTTCTATACAACTAGTAAACCTGCACTGAAAATGGCAACTAAATGGAATTCCTCTATAAATGTTTAAATGGCATATCAGGTGGCAAAAATTTACCTAAATTTTTTATTGTCTTCTCAGGATTATGGATTTGACAAACCAAACATCAGTTAGAAACCATTTTAGGAATTTAGAAGTCACCACACTAATATATACGTGTATTTTCTATTTAGATCGCTTTATCTCTTCCATGACAAGTCATGGAGCACAGAGCTTTTAATAATAATACGTTTTAGGACTCAGGAAGAAGCAGGTGGCCACCCAGGTTCTACATGAGCCCATGCTAAATATTGGATTTATATTGTCTTAAGTACCAATTTTGTTACTCTAATGCAAATGCACAGTACTGTTTGTTACTTGGGTTATCATAGGTAATTTGATTTGGACCATGAAGTGTATTCAAATTGCATATTTTAACAATATCAGTACTGACTGATTTAGCATGAAAATCTGGCAAAGTATTTTCTTGGAATTCAATCAATTCTTGTCCTGCTTGGGTTAATAGTTTTATAAACCAGTTAGTTTCTTTATTAGAGTTCTGGGAATTCTTACCCATTCCAAATAATATTATTTTAAAGTTACCAGAAACTGGTATTCAAGAGTGCTTATCTTTTCCATCCTTTTTGTGAACTTCCTTGAAGACTCAACACTTTAGGATTATAATTGCTTAAAAAGAGTTTTCAGAAAAATACATGAGAATTACGTAACTGACTGTGGACAAGACTTAATATGGTCATGGTTAAAGGCATAATTGACAATAAACTGTGGTTATTTCTGTGGCCTACAATAATTTAACATAACAACCATAATTGTAATTGATAACATATACTAAGACATCAGAAATTTAGGAATCTAATACAGTTCTGGAATGCATTAACAACACATTTATACAAATATAACTCAAAGAAAGTTAAACACCACTTGTTTGACAATATTTTCTGTATAATTTAAATATATCAAGTATGTCTAATATGTCTCTCTTGGATTTCTAGGGCTCTAATGTTCAAAATGTAAGTTTGAAGTCAAAAAGCCTGAATTTAGAAATTTGATTTTGAGGTTTGTCAAATATCAAAGGTTTAAAATATCTGATATTAAAATAAGAAAGACTTACAATACTTGACCAAAGTGAGATCATAAGTCACTGCAAAATAATAGTCATTCATTTAGTCAAAGTGATAATTCAAAAAATTTAAAAAGCTGAAACTTTTACTCTTTGAGAGAGAGGTGATTCAGTTTTCTAAACAATCAAGAGAACTACTAAAGTCAATCTCTCCTTCCCGCCCTCTTAAAAATTTACTCAAAACATGGCACATGTATACATGTGTAACAAACCTGCACGTCGTGCACGTGTACCCTAGAAATTAAAGTATAATAATAATAATAAAAATCACGCTTCCCACAAAGAAAAAACATTTTACTCAAAAGGTGAGTAAAAATCTTTTACTACATGAAAATCTCATTCAAAAGAGAAAACCAAGTTTTACGATTGCATCAGTGTATTATTAATATTAAATTAATTTTAATAAAATCTTACAAACAAATCAATCCAATCCCAGTCAGCTTTTGAATACATAAGATTTTCATAAACCTTTTATAACCTCTTAAAAGTTTTTTCCCAAACTTTCTATATTTATTTAGTTTTATCTATATCATTTCCCCTTCAATTTGAAACATTTAAATAACTTCTAAACTAGATAAAATTATTTTTTTCTCAACAAACATCACAGTCTCATGCCTTTCTTTTAACCTTCCTTACCAAAAACACACCCAATTTTCCTTGTACACTTTGCTTACAAAAGGATTTCTCCTTTATGTAGTAGTTTTAATTATATATATTAATTATAATGTTAATGTTAGTAACCCTTATTTTTAGGATGTTGCTAATTTTAATTGTTATGTACCAGATGCAGAGCCTGGGAAAGAGGATAGGGCTATGAATTCCTGGAGGGTCTGACCTCTCCAGCAAGGCCAGTAGGCACAGTTAGGGCAGGGAGGATGGGGCCAGGCATTGTGGCCACGCTTAGGTTCCTGGTCCTCACCATGACCATTTGTCCAGACCCCAGAATCTAAAGGCTCGAACCAACGACACGAACTCTCAGTACAATGTGTGCAACACATTGCAGGAGCCCCACAGCCAGACCTTAGAGCTTTAGCTTACAGACAAATCAGTATTTCTGCTTCTGTAAAAATACTACAAAAGCAACAGTTTTATGACCTCAAAACATCTGTCAAAGACAGTATAAAGTAAAATAAAGCATAACACACCAGAACTTATGGAATGTAGCTAACACAGTGCTTAGATGGAAATTTATAACTGTTAAACATCTATGTTAAAAATGAAGAAAGTCAAGTGAATAAGCCCACATTTGACATTAAGAAATTATAAAAAAGAAGTGCAGAAAACAGAATAATTAATATTACAGCAAAAATAAATAGAGAAAAGAATAGCAATAGAGAAGACAAATGAAACCAACAGTTGGTTCTTTGAAATGATCAAGAAAATGGGTACATTTTTAGTAAGACGGAACAGGAGAAAAAGAAAGGAGACTCAAATTACCAGAATCAAGAATGAAATAGGATACATTACTACTAACTTTACAGAAATAAAAAAGGATTTAAAGTAAGACTAAAATAAACTGTATGTCAACAAATTTGATAACTTAGATGGAATGGGAAAGTACTTTTTGGAAAAAAACACAAACTACCAAAAATGACTTTAAAAGAAATAGAAAAATCTGCGTTAACCTACAATCAGAAATTGAGTTAGTAATCAAAACATTTTCTACAAAGAAAAGCACAAGCCCAGATGACTTTGCAGATAAATTCTTCCAAACATTCAAAGAGGAGTTAATATTAATCCTTTACACAGTCTTCCAGAAAACAGAAGAGGAAGGAAAACTTTCTAACTCTTTCTATGAGGCAGCATTACCCCAATACTAAAACCAGACAAAGACGTCGTAAGAAAACTATAGACCTAAGTGTATATATATATATTTTTGCATTTTTTTCTTTTTTTTTATTATACTTTAAGTTCTAGGGTACATGTGCACAACGTGCAGGTTTGTTACATATGTATACATGTGTGATGTTGGTGTGCTGCACCCATCAACTCATCAGCACCCATCAACTCGTCATATACATCAGTTATAACTCTCAATGCCATCCCACTCCCCTTCCCCCTCCCCATAATAGGCCCTGGTGTGTGATGTTCCCCTTCCCATGTCCAAGTGATCTCACTGTTCAATTCCCACCTATCAGTGAGAACATGCGGTGTTTGGTTTTCTGTTCTTGGAATAGTTTGCTGAGAATGATGGTTTCCAGCTGCATCCATGTCCCTACAAAGGACACAAACTCATCCTTTTTTATGGCTACATAATATTCCATGGTGTATATGCGCAACATATTCTTAATCCAGTCTGTCACTGATGGACATTTGGGTTGTTTCCAAGTGTTTGCTATTGTGAATAGTGGTGCAATAAACATACGTGTACATGTGTCTTTATAGCAGCATGATTTATAATCCTTTGGGTATATACCCAGAAATGGGATGACTGGGTCATATGGTACTTCTAGTTCTAGATCCTTGAGGAATCGCCATACTGTTTTCCATAATGGTTGAACTAGTTTACAGTCCCACCAACAGTGTAAAAGTGTTCCTATTTCTCCACATCCTCTCCAGCACCTGTTATTTCCTGACTATTTAATGATCGTGATTCTAACTGGTGTGAGATGGTATCTCATTGAGGTTTTGATTTGCATTTCTCTGATGGCGAGTGATGATGAGCATTTTTTCATGTGTCTGTTGGCTGCATAAATGTCTTCTTTTGAGAAGTGTCTGTTCATATCATTTGCCCAGTTTTTGATGGGGTTGTTTTTTTCTTGGAAATTTTTTTGAGTTCTTTGTAGGTTCTGGATATTAGCCCTTTGCCAGATGAGTAGATTGCAAAAATTTTCTCCCATTCTGTAGGTTGCCTGTTCACTCTGATGGTAGTTTCTTTTTCTGTGCAGAAGCTCATTAGTTTAATTAGATCCCATTTGTCAATTTTGGCTTTTGCTGTCATTGCTTTTGGTGTTTTAGACCCATGCCTTTGTCCTAAATGGTACCACCTAGGTTTTCTTCTAGGGTTTTTATGGTTTTAGGTCTAATTTAAGTCTCTAATCCATTTTGAATTAATTTTCGTATAAGGTGTAAGGAAGGAATCCAGTTTCAGCTTTCTACATTGGCTAGCCAGTTTTCCCAGCACCATTTGTTAAATAGGGAATCCTTTTCCCATTTCTTGTTTTTGTCAGGTTTGTCAAAGATCAGATGGCTGTAGATGTGTGATATTATTTCTGAGGGCTCTGTTCTGTTCCATTGGTGTATATCTCTGTTTTGGTACCAGTACCATGCTGGTTTGGTTACTGTAGCCTTCTACTATAGTTAGAAGTCAGGTAGCATGATGCCTCCAGCTTTGTTCTTTTGACTTAAGATTGTCTTGGTAAAGTATATATTAAAAGTATACATTAAGTGCATTCTATGTGGCAGTTATTTGGACAAAATAGGGAGTAAGACAAGCCGGGTGCTGTGGCTCATGCTTATGGTCTCAGCTACACGGAAGGCTGAAGTGGGAGAATTACTTGAACCTAGGTGTTCAAGACCAGCCTGGGCAACATAGTGAGGCCCTAAATCTAAAACAAACAAACAAACAAACAAAAACAAATAAAATTTTAAGGGATTAAGACAAGTAAAGTTCCTGCTTGGTACTAGCCCAAGATACAGAAAAATGATTATGTTCTTTCTATCAAAGCATCCAGATGCCAGTATATTTTTGTTCTCCCAGACAATGGTTAATAGAAATTTAAAAGCATGATGGTCACTTTCGGTCAGACCAATGGTGCATCTAGCCCAGCATCTTGTCTATATCAGTTTCCCCAAAAGACACACTGTGGACAGACAGATACTCTTCTTACAATAATTCTGAAGGCTAGACTAGTTGATGAAACATTCTAGAGACCCTTACTATTCTGCTGGGATCTGTCATTCACACGTGTATTCTAATTTTCTGAGTCTGTGTAGACAGTTAGCATGTGGTTTCTCTTGATGTAATTTGATAGGTTAACAGTCCTAAGGTCTTTATTTCCCCTGAATTTACCCCTTTCCAACTTCAAGGCATGAGTGGACAATGATTGGATAAATAAAATAGAATGTCCACTCACCTCTTCCAACCCTCTGTCCAGGCTGCTGAGTTGTGGGGACTTTCTCCAGAAAGCAGTTCAGGCTGGCCTCTGTCTGCAGCTGCGTCTTTGGTGTGGCTTGTCCTTTCTCAGTTTTCCCACCCACTTTCCACACAGCAGAGGTTTTCAAAGGGTGGTTCCCAGCTCAGCAGCATCAGCATCCCTTCGGACCTTGCCCGGGTTCTCCACCCTGACCTACCGAATCAGAAACTTGGGGTACTTTCTCAGCTGCCTGCATTTTAACTGGCCTTCCCGGGGAGTCTGGTCCTCTCTCCAGCTTGAGAGCCACTGTTCCACTTTGGAATGGTAATCGTTCCTGCCAAAACATCACATTATAAAATATTGTAAAGGATGCGGGTCTTTGAGAAGGAAGCACCGATCATTAATATTTTTGGTCCTGGCGTCAAGAATTAGTTCTGGGCACACGATAACAGATGTTTCCCCACAGGCTTGACCAGGATAAGAGAAATGGCGTAGGAGGCACCCAGGTGCACAGGACGATCCAGCTATTCAGTAATATTTCTTATCCTGAGAGGTCATCGCCTGGTTGCTGTTGTTTTTATCTTTATGCTATTTTCTATGTTCTCATTACAAAATGTGTTAAGCGCCCACACATCATCCCAGCGCCTTGATTTGCACAACGGTTTTCTGCGAGGAGGAGGACGCTACTTCTTCTCCCTGTTGACCTAAAATTGTCAGCACCCCTGAGCTCCTCTCAGTTATCACAGAGGAAAACATGCTCCATCTCTATTTAACTGTTTTCTTGACTAAGTTTTAAACTCTTTCAAAATGTTCTCTTCAAACATAATTTACCACCCTAAAACTGTCTGCTATGATGTCAAGTGCCATATAGCATTCACTAATGGTTATGAAGAGCAAACTTAGAGAAATGAGAATGGTCTTTATTGCAATACATAGCAAGGGAGGCTCCATTTTGGTGTCTGACACTAATAATGACAGACTGTGAATTCTTGCAGCAAGCAAAACATCATAAAACTGTCATGACCAGCCCCATTTCCTGATCTGAAGGCCACGCTTTGCACACAGCTGGCAGTCCTTGAGTTCACCTTCAGTCTGGGTTCTGCTCTGAGACCTGGGAAGGAGGCTGAGAGTTGGAGAACTTGAAGAACTCAAGAGTTTACCTTAGTTGACTCAGAGGTGAGCCAAGTAATCTTGACCAGCTCAGACCTCACTGGTGCTGGCAGCTTTACCCCTGGACTGAGTCTTCACCTCTATCCAGTTAGCGGGGCCCTGCCAGGAGGTTGGGTCCTCCCCAAGTCAATGGTTGACCTCTGCTACCTGTACTGAGAACTCCCAAGGCTTCGTGCCTCCGAGTCTCTGCTTCCCCGCTGGAATGCCTGATTTCAGTTACCTCTGACCTCTTCCTGGCTGAGCTTCCTCCCATCACCTGCAAATGGCGCCCCTGTCCCCTCATTTCATCTCTACAGGAGCCTCCGATTCCTGTTCCTAACCCCTCACACTTAGCTGCAGTTCATTTCCAATTCCAGATAAGTCATGAGATTACAAGAATGAGTCAGGTATAAAAATTTCTGCAAGACTTGTAAAGAGTTAGGACTTGGAATGTTTTAGAATTTGCATGTGCTTTCTTTCCTCCAGCTTCAGAAGGAGAAGATGGGATTTCTGCCTGCCTTAGGGCAACAGGGCAGGACGTTCTGAGGACAGCCAGGCAAGGGCTGGGCTGTGACTTGAGAAACGGGTGCCCTGGGAAGGGTAGAAGCCAGGAGGGAGGTGGCACCCATCCTGGAAGTGTCTGCTGTGAAGACACTCAATGTGTGTGTGTGAGACAGCTGCACAGGCATCTGCTAATGACTTGTGGTTTAATATGATTTAGGATTTTATATCTGTATACTATACACAGTACAGAATAACAGTTTATGTTAAGCATATGATGGATTGACTATTAGAGGGCTTTGAAGACACACAAATGCCTGCAGGAGGTTCAGAGCAGGCCTGGCCTAGAGCGAGGGGCTGTTTGCCGCTTTCTATGGGGCTCCCAGGCTCCCTCTTAATTTCTTTAAATTGGTTTAGTCACTATGGGAGCAGACAGGAAAGGAGTCAATTCCTCAGGTGTTTTGAGAGGACAGAGGTTAGCGCAGAGCTCCCTGCTCCCGATCAGCCGCAGGTAGCCCTGAGGAAGACACCCGGAGGAATCCCTCTGATGCTGGCCAGCGCTGAAAGAGGCCCAGGCTCATCATGCTGGGAGTAGTCTTCTCCTTCTCTCCTCCAGCTTCAAGATGTCACATTAATGTGGCTGTGCTGGTCGCCCTCCAAGGAGGCCTGGAATCCCCATCCCCACCTAAGGGCGTTGCAGGCTCAGGGTTTGCAATGGACCTCCATCCCACATCCTGGGCTGTGACAGAGACACGCCTGTGAGTCGCTTCTCAACCTGCCCATTTCTGAGGTAACTCAGGCTTCTGAACAGCAAGGGCGGCTTCTGAGCTTTTAGAATTGTGCTAGAGGCCCTGGTAAGAGAATCTGTGACCCTGAGGAAGTTTTCATGGGCTCCCTGGAGAAAGGGGCAGTTCTAATGATTCCTCAGGTGGACTCAGCATTGGGGGAGTCACCAGCCTTGGAATTCAGTCCCTAAATATAATTTGTTTGACTAACAAAAATTTCTAAAATGTGTCCAAGTGTTCCAAACATAGAATGTCAACTCAGATACAACACCAAATAAAGACAGTGCTCCATGTTAGCTGAACTTCTTGTACTCCTGGATTTGTATTGGACTGAGATGGATAAAGTCAATGAGATGGTTTGTTTCTGTGGAAGTGGAGCTCGACATGGGTTTCGGTCTTCAGTGGTTTATATAAAAGCTGTGGGAGCAGAGTCCAGGAAATTGCCCTGTGCTTCCCTCTATAAGAGCACTTAACTCTTGGAATTGCAAGTCTCTGTTTAGGATCAGAGGTGAGTGTTCCGGAGAAGAGGCTCTGTCTCACTCAGCTTTGCATTCCTAGGGCACCGCCTGGCACCCACTCAAACACAGTGCACGTTGAGGTCATTAATTAAAGGATGACTAAATTGTCAGGTGGCCCCTGCACTTGAATGCTGATTAAGACTGTGCTTGAGACCTTTCTGAGTCTTCTTTTGTAGGAGTGCATTATGAGAGGAAGGTCAACATCAGGATTTGCCCACCCAAAGCCCCATCACCTACAAAACTTCAGTCTGTTTTTGAGAAGGGCTGACCACCTCTCACCAAGGAACCCAAATTCAGGCTCAGGCTGTGATAGTTAATGCTTTACAGATTATGATTTAATTTGGAAAGATGCTAATTTTAGTAACATAAATCTACTTCTTCAGAAACTTGAGCCTTGACTTTAGAGCATATTTTGGCCCAAATCTCTGTTTCGCTTGGGCATTAGAATTTCTGGCTTCTGTAGTGAGATGGGGTGCTGAGGGTGGGTCAGGCTCAGATGGACGCACCCATGACAGGGGGAAACACTTGGTTTTTGTGATAAACAAGGGACAGAGAGGCTCATTGTGACTCTTCAGTGTGGACCTCTCAGAACTGAAACATGCAGCCAATCCCTGGCAGACCCTAGACCTGGGGCGGGAAGTTCATAAACAGCAATCACGACGGAGAGAAGTATCCTCTCCCCAGCTGGCAGTGAACTTGCAGGATTGCCAACCCTGCTCCTCAGCCGCCACCCTCGTAGGATCTTTGCAGTGATTGGAGGATGGAGTCGGATCCTCTGCTGTCCTCACTGGGCCCAGAGCACAGCAGTGGCTGACTTGGACAAAAGGCAAGACTGTCTTTAACATGTTTCTCCTCATTTTCAATTTCTTCAAGTAATTACTAACAATATTTATACTCCTTCTATTTTTACCAGCTTTATAATTTATAAAACACAGCCATATGTGTTATACATTGATATTTTGAAAATATTAAACTGATAGCTTTAAAAAAATTCTTTGCCTCTGTGAAGAGCATGTCCTCCAGTTGTCCTTCTGTCTTCTTGAAATCATGGAGGAGGGGGGGCAAATCCATGTTGAAGAGAAAAGGCAGAGAAAGTGCCTCCTGCAGGCAGGGGAAGAAAAGAGAGCCCTTTGGCCTGGAGACTGGGAAGGAGGAGAAATGAGACATTAGAGCAATGTGTCTTGGCTTCCACTGCCGTTTACTGTCCAGACTGAAATGACAGAGCCCAGGGAGGCTGTTGGGCAGCCTGAGGATGATGCTGGATGCATAGGGATGCGTGCCCCATCCCCATTTAGAATTCTGGGAATAGGCCAGGTGCAGTGGCTCAGGCCTGTAATTCCAGTGCTTTGGGAGGCTGAGGTGGGAGGATTGCTTGAGCCCAGGAGTTAGAGACCAACCTGGGCAACATACAAGACCCTGTCTCTACCAAAAAGAAAAAAAAAAAGTGCATGCCTGTAGTCTGAGCTGCGCAGGAGGCTGAGGCAGGAGGATCACTTGAGCCAGGAGTTTGAGGCTGCAGTAAGCTATGATTGTACCATCACACTCCATCCTGGGCAACAGAGTGAAACTTTGTCTCTAAAGAAAAGAAAAAAAAAGAATTCTGGGAATATCCTTCATTTCCCAGCCAATATGTGTTATTCTAACAGAATAAAGATAGTGATTGGGCAAAGAGAGAAAATCATTAGTCTTAAGCTTCCCACAGCTCCTGTGTGGCATGCTATGAAAGAAACCAGAAATATTCCATATCCTGGGCAGGGTACAAATAGGAGCTGAGCTAGAACACGGTGGACCTGCCAAGGGCCTCCACAGAAGAGGGGCAGATTGCACAGTGGGACAGATGGAAGATATGATAGAATCTTTGAGATGTCTGCAGCCCCAGCAAGAGCAGACGTTAGGCTGAGTTACTGAGGAAGAGCTACCAGCCCCTGATGAGACAAAATAATCTCTACCAGTAGAAGTTCTCCAAAGTGCCATGAGTGGCCCCGACATTGAGTGACACATGAATCAGCAGAAAGACATTTCCTGGGTGATTGAGCTGTCAGGGGTCCTGTTAAGGATGAAGTGAAGAGGACCAGGCCTTTGAGTTAAGACGGAGCATTAAGTAACCCCAGAAACATAGAGATGATATTCCTTGGTCATGGAGGACACAGAAACACACATGGAGGCTATACATAGCACATTCAAGGAACATAAGTAAAAGGGAATAATGAGAGATAACATTGGAGCAGGAGATACAGGAGGTTTGCAGAAAGCCTTCAATGTCAAACAAAAGGGTGTGGACTTTGTGCTATGAAAACATTCCCTATAGGGTGTTCTGTAAAACACTTGTTCATTGAGTTAGTAGTAAGTGTCCACCAAAAAAAGAAGGGAGGACCCATAGATTTAAAATTTTGGGAAACAATGAATTATATGCAGTGAAGCAGGTATCTCAGTATCTTCAATTTGTTACTGTGCATTCTGCGACTATGATGGGAGCATATAGAATTGATTAGAGGGAAGACCCAAGCAGGAGATCCTGTCACACACGTTTGAGTGGCGGGATTAGGGACAAAGACTACATTGATGACTGAAAGAATGGGAATGAAAGAGACTGACTAGAGTTATTAACTAAGAAGAGTTGTCAGAGTGAGGTGTCTGCGCCTGGGTAATCAGGGAAGGGATGGGAACAGCCTGACCAACAGGACGGAAGGTTGTAGCACTGTTTCCTGAAATGGGGTGTTCGGAGGGTGCGCTGCTTCGGGATGAGCTTTAGTGTTTGAATCATGACCGGACATGCAGGTGGAAACGGCCAGGAGGCAGTTACTGACTGAAGACGGAGGCTCAGGACAGAGGCTCAGGCAGAGCTAGAGGTGAGGATCTGTGCACTTGGCCAGAACCTTAGGCCAGCACCGAGTCTCCAGGAGCGCCCTCGGCTCATGGCCTTGTCCCGAGGCACCTCGCTCATGCCTGTGCTCCTCAAATATCACTGGCTGTGCTGGGTACTTTCTATTTTTCTCCCCTTTAAAAATGTCCAGTCTCGTACCCCAATTCCTAGGACGCAACTTTCCACAAAACGAGTGATTTTTCAGCTGTGGTCCTAGGGAACATCGGCTCTCTGCCCAGAACATCGGCGACTCTGAGCAGTGATTGTCTGTCTCTTTGAACACATAGTCAGCAAGTGATTTGCATATTGCATCTCAATTTTATTTTTCTCTCACTATTTTTTCTTAAGCCTTTGGCGCTTGCTATTACCAGTGTGTGAGCAAGTGTGAGCAGATGAACAGTGAATGAGTGAATAAACATTAATTTAAATTAATTAGATTGACTAATTATGTTTGATTTGATTGCTTTTTAGTGGATATCTAGGCTCATGATTGTAATTTCATAATAAAATCTATTACAGCAGTGCTCGGATTTTTCTGGGCCACTGGAGTGGAGCGACCGGGTTGGGCATAAACAGGTCATCCAGGAGGACGGAGCAGGGCGTTCGCTCTGCTGGGGCTCTTCATGCCCCGTTTGTTTTCCAGGTGTGGCTTGTTCCCGGGAGCTTAGTCTTTTGTGAAAGGGGAAAGTGCCCCCTGTGGAGAGCGGGTAAACTCGCGGCTGGACTTGAGGCAGGAGTTCTCCCCAGGCCCGGCGAATGGGGCGGGCCTGAGCTGGTCCAGAGCCGGCTCCACGCGTCTGCGGGGGGTCCGCCGGGCCGGCAGGTGGCGCAGACGCGGGTTCTGTGAAGGCGCTTGGGGAAGGAAGATTCCACTGGAGCAGAGGAAAAGCCGGATCGGAAGAGGCCAGGCCGCCGAGGGGAGGGGCTGCCAAGATGGCGTCGGCCTCCTCAGGGCTTCCTCTGCGGTCTGTTTTTCATCCTTTGATCCTGGGGTCGCTTCCTGTACCTCGTCCTCAGCATCTGGAATCAAGAGACTCATTGCGTCTGAGGTGCCTTGTGTCTCAGGCATGCCCATCAAGGAAATAGGCCATTGAGGTGTTGATTCCTCAGGAGAGACAACCTGTAGAAAGACAACCGCATCAGCCTTGAAATGTGCCATGGGATTGGGCATTACTCACTGTGGGGAGCCTGGGTCCCACACCCCAGCGTGATGTCCTCATGCAAGATTTCTGCATGGTGGAGAGTCTCTTCTTCCCCAGTGAAGGGAGCGACCTGACCCCTGCTCATCACAGCAGTGACTTTCCTTTCAAGACCTATGCACCTGTTGCCTTCCGCTACTTTCAGGAGCTATTTGGTATCCGCCCTGATGATGGCTTGTACTCCCTCTGCAGTGAGCCACTGATTGAACTCAGTAGCTCTGGAGCTGATGGTTCCCTGTTATGTGTCCAGCCACGATGAATTCATTATTAAAACAGTCCAACATAAAGAGGTGGAGTTTCTGCAGAAGCTGCTTCCAGGATACCACATCCACCTCAACAAGAACCCTTGGACTTTTCTGCCTAAATTCTATGGACTGTGCTGTGTGCAGGCAGGTGGCAAGAACATTCAGATTGTGGTGATGAAGAATCTCTTACTAAGACTGGTCAAAATGCGTATCAAATTTTACTTCAAGGGTTCAACCTACAAAAAGCAGGCTTCCCAGAAAGAGTGAGAGAAGCCTCTTCCCACATTTAAAAACCTAGACTTCTTACAAAACATCCCGATGGTCCTTTTTTTTTTTTTGGAGGCTGACATGTACAATGCTTTCTGTAAGACCCTGCAGCGTGACTTCGAGATAATGGACTATAGCCTTTTGATGTCAATCCACAACATAGATCATGCACGAAAGCCCTGAAGCAGTGAAGCACAATGCTCAGTTGACACTTGAAGACCAGCCCCCCAGAAGGCTCTGTATTCCACAGCCATGGAATCCATCCAGGGAGAGGCTTGATGGGGCAGCCCCATGGAGACCGATGACCATACGGGTGGCATCCCTGCCCAGGAGAGTAGAGGGGAAAGGATCCTGCTTTGTATTGGCATCACTGACATTCTACAGTCTTACAGGTTTGTTAAGAAGCTGGAGCACTCTCGGAAAGCCCTGGTACATGATGGGGACACTGTCTCAGTGCATCGCCCAGGCTTCTACACTGAACGGTTCCAGTGCTTCGTGTGCAACACAGCATTTAAGAAGATCCAGGCCAGGCGTGGTGGTTCATGCCTGTAATCCCAGGACTTTGGGAGGCCAAGGCAGATGGATCACCTGAGGTCAGGAGTTTGAGACCAGCTTGGCCAACATGGTGAAACCCCATCTCTACTAAAAACACAGAAATTAGCTGGGTGGTAGTGGTGCATGCCTGTAATCTCAGCTACTTGGTAGGCTCAGGCAGGAGAATCACTTGAGCCTGGGAGGCGGAGGTTGCAGTGAGCCAAGATTGTGCCACTGCACTCCAGCCTGGGCAACAGAGTTAGACCCTGTCTCAAAAAAGGAAGAAGATCCCCTTGAAGCCTTCTCCTTCCGAAAAGTTTCAGTCTGGCTCATTTTTCTCTGGGTGAGCAAGCTCCAGTGACAACCCCTGCATTACTTACCAGCCATCGGTCTCAGGGGAACACAAGGCACAAGCCACAACAAAGGCGGAAGAGGAGCCAGGTGTTCACCTTGGTTGTCCTAATGTTTTACCTCAGACTCCACCATTGGAGGAAATCAGTGAGGGCACACCTATTCCTGACCCCAGTTTCTCACCTGTAGTTGGAGAGACTTTGCAAATTTTAACTACAAGTACAACCTTGGAAAAACTTGACATTGCAGAGTAAGAGTTCACCCATTGAGCACAAAGCCTCAGAAGACCTGAAACAAGATTCTGCCATCTCTGTGATCCCAAGATGTCAGTCCTTGCCCCAGCAATGCTGAGTTTTCTTCTACTTGGCCATCAAAAAGGAATGTAATGGAAACGGGGGGAGCTCTCCATCTTCTTCCTGAAGAAGAACCTCATCTCCTTCCCCTTCCTCATGAATGGGCATTAGTGCCTCAGACAGTTGAGGACTGCAGCAACCCCTGCACTCCAGAATTGGGTGGATGGATTTTCAATGGGCTAATCTTGGCTTTCACAATTGAAACTTGCATGAAGACCCCCATTCTTCATGCTGGAAATGGGATGGCTGAAGTTGGCAGTTTTCTTTCCACTTGTCTTTCACCAGGAGCTGGACTCATAATTTCCTCAGGACAGACTTGCTAGCACATTATCCCCACCTCAGTTCTTTCTCTCTGATCCCTGGAAGAAGATCCCTGTAATCTCTGTAAAGGCTTTGAGGGGATAAGGGTGTTTAACCACCTCCCAACTTTCTTCTTCTTCTTTTTATCCTGAATAAAGGAAAAAGCGCACAGCACACAATTTCAAGTCAGTTTCAGATCAAAACTCCAAAAGTGTTGACGAGATGCCTAGTCATAGGATTCCCTCCGAAGAGAGATGGTGTTTGTGAAGAGAAGTGTGGTGATTGCTCTGCCAGGACAGCTCCTCTTTAAACTCTTCCTTTCTTGATGAATTTCTTAAGGCTGAAGGAATGGAGCGAGTGGGACATGGGATAATCTTTACCCCTTTGTTAAAACATGGGGCAGCCATGGGCTGGGAGATCATAGCCCTTCCTAGGCAGAGTCCTACTCACTGCCAGGCTCTGATGATGATTATTGCAATTTGAAACATATTCTGGTTGTTTTTGTAAATACGAAGACTTATCAAATGAATTTTAGATCATTCTCCAGAGGCGATTTCTTTGCTCTTCCTGTCTTTTCCAACAGTGCTCTCCTGCTTGTGGAGCTAAGGTGGAGACACCTCTGTTTAACAGGCAGTCCGTATCTATGAGGTTAGCCAATATTTTGTTTTATTTGATTTTATTTTTGAAACAGAGTCTCACAGTGTCGCCTGGGCTGGAGTCCAGTGGTGCGATCTTGGCTCACTGCAACCTCCACCTCCTGGATTCAAGTGATTCTTCTGCCTCAGCCTCCCAAGTGCTGGGATTACAGGTGCCTGCCACCATGCCCAGCTAATTTTTTCTATTTTTAGTAGAGATGGGGTTTCACTATGTTAGCTAGGCTGGTCTCAAACTCCTGACCTTGTGATCCGCCTGCCTTGGCCTCCCAAAGTGCTGGAATTACAGGCATGAGCCACCATGCCCTGCCACAGATATTTTCTTCAACTCATGAGGAAACAGCAGATTCTTGCCTCAGTGAAGTCATTGCTGTGCCATATGTCCTACCCCCTGTCTTCATGCAGGGAAGTTGGAAATGGGAGCTGCATGTGCCCTCTCTTCCCCTCTACAAGAGTTCCCATCTGATCCTTCCACTCTTGTTAGGGGAGGAAGGGGGCCTGGTATCAGACAGATTGTTGAATTCCTGTTCTATCCCTTCTCCATCCCACCCCACCTTGATAGTAGGTTAGCCCATACCCCAAATAACTGTCTATATCAGACACCCCCAGTCAGTTTCTGGCTGCCTGTCTTTGTTGCCATGTTCTTTTATACAAGAAGAAAAGAAACAATTATTGCTGTTTTTTTCATGATTTACTATTTATGATGTATCTAAGTGTTTTATTATGGATAGAGTTCTGTAAGGGGTGGGAGGGAATATTTGAGAGAGGGCTAGGTCTTAGGGAAAGGAATGGGGAATCAACATTTTCATGAAGTGTCACTATTTGCCTCTACTTTGTATTGTTCAGAAATGGCAAATGCAATATAAAAGTATTACACGATTTTAATGTATTAAACTTGAATCAGTTTTTCAGAAAAAAATAAAATTAAAAATAAAAAACTGATTATGATTATAACATAATTTTAGTGAAAAATTACATCGTTAAATACATTATAGTATTCCACAAATGACCCCAGAATTGCAGTTGCTTCAGCATGTGAAAATATTTAAGAAACTCGCCCAGAGTCACAACGCTGAAATGAAATGGGCTTCATTCATGAAGCAATGCACTGAGTGCCCACTCTGTGCTGTGTGGTGGAGAGGAGAACCCAGCTGGTGCCACGACGCACTCCCCCTCCCACGCCTGTCCTGCGGAGGTGGCTGCCCCCTGGGACACTGAGCCCTACACATTTCTCAACTGCCTTTCACCTCACTTCCAACATGTGCACCGGTTCTTGGGAATGGAATACTGCAGAGTGGTCTATGCTTCTCCCAGGCCTGTGCCATGAAAACCTCCTTGCAGAGGGCTCCACTTTCTATCCTAAAGGCTGCATGTGGCCTCTTGGGCGACGCTGGAAACTGGGAGCTGAAGGTAGAGGAGTCCTCGTCAGTCTGGGTCCCTGGACGGCAGAATGGCATGGAAAAGACTCCACTCTTCTGATGACCAGGAACACACTCAACTGTCTGTTAATCGAGATAAAAATAAAGTTTCATTGTGTTAAGCTTCCTGTGTTTGGGGGTATTTGTTACATTATGTGGCACTGCCCTAACTAATACAACTAGATACTATACTAGGCATTTTGGATCTAAAGATTAACAAACCACAGATCTATACTCAAAGAACACAGTCTAGTGAGGAGGGCAGCTACATAATCAGACAGGTTTCACAACATATCAAGTGCAGTGAAAGGACATGCAGAGGACAGTATCAGACCACCAGAGAGGGGCCCCTGACCAACCCAGAAGCTGCAGGACCAGCAGGAGTCAGGGAAGACTTCTTGGAGGAAACCCAAGGAGTGAGTGGGAATTGGCAAGGCTAAGGAGAGAGAAGGTGGCCCAGGTCACTGAGGAACTTGGACGGCATGAGTGAGTCGCACCTGGCATGAAGGGTGGGGGCGTGGTTGCACCACCAAAGCTTAGAACAGGAGCTTCTGGCAGTGCAGAGGCTCCCATGCTCCTCTAGCAACTTGGACTCTGGGGAGTCTGGAAGTGTTTTCAGGAAGGCAGACTAAGGTTAGATTTGCAGATTTTTGTTTTTCAACTATTTACTTTTATATATAAAGAGAACATGCATCTGTTTCTTCTGTCTTCACTCTTGAAAGATTAACTGCTGTGGTAATGCCCTTCTGCCATCAACAGCTAGAAAACTGAACAAAATGTATGGAGCGAGTGGTGTGCTGAACTGAAACACCTACGAGAGGCTAGCAAGGGCAGTGACCCTCAGATCCCCCCTTACCCAGAGGCAGCCTTCCAGACTCAGGGCAGAGACAGTGGCTCCCACAGAACCCAGTGTCTCACTGAACTCCAGAGACACAAATCAGACGTGGGAGACTGAGGCTGCCAGGATTGGTGGTCCAGAAAGGAGTGAGCTGCACAAAGAGAGAAGAGCACCTCAGGTACCTAGAGTGGGGAACACTTGCATATTTGGTTGAATGCTGAGATTGTTATGAGTGGGGTAAGACTCCAGAACCACTGCAAAGTGAAGCTAACCCCAAGGACCTCAGGGTGCAGGGAAGAGCTATTGCAGCTGGGAGAAAAAGGGGGGAAAAGAGGCCATGGAGGAAAGGAAAGCAAGCAGAGTCCTGACTCCTACAGATCCCCTGCAGCAGGGAGACAGGCAGGAACCTGACTCACACACAGTTCCAGGGGTTCAGTTGCCATGGGTGGGATTACTGAAAGAGCCTCAGGCCTGCCTGAGTGTGAGGCTGAGTGAGGAGGGAGAGCAGAGCGGACAGCCCAGCTACAGCCACCAGGCCACCCAGCGCTGGATCAAAGGCAACTTCCGACTACCACTGTGGGGAGGGAGTGCACAGACCCGGGCCTGAGGGTCAGGCTCAGAGGGAAAGCCCTCAGGCAACCAGTTGCCACACTAAGCCCAAGGAAGCACTAGCAAGACTGAAGTCCATCAGGCATAAGGGCTGCATAGCAACAACAGAAACAAAACTGAAAACAAACCCGTCTCAACTAAGACCCCAATGCATCCAAGCCCCGCACAGAGGCCTCACAAGAGTCCCATCCATCCTGAGGCATAAACACCACACGCCTTAGCTTCTGTGTCCCACACATGTGGTCCAGGTTTCCAACAAAAAGTATGAGATGAGAAAAGCAAGAAAATATGACAGGAAACAAAGCACAGAATTAGATCCAGCTATGACCCAGGTGTTTTACTGTTGGGTAAGAATTTCTAAAAATAGCGTTAGTATATTTAAAGCACTAGGAAAAGGGTAAATTTTAAACACAGATGAAAAATATAGTAAAGAATCAAAAAGAAAAGATAGAAATTTAAAATAGTAACAGAGATGAAGGGTCATTAGATGGCTCATTAGCAGACCCAACACAGTCTCTGCACCCTAACACCCCAACAAGTCAGTCAAGTCACACTGAAAGACACGGCTTATGAAGAATGGAAACAGAATAATGTAGCACAGCACCAACAGGCTGAAATACTTGGGATTTGAATCCTAGAAGAAGACAGAGTGAACAGGGCATAGGAAGTGTTTGAAGGGATAATGGATGAGAATTTTTCAAAAATAATGAAATAAACAACAGATCTGAGAAACTTGTAGAGCACTGATAGGGATAAGCACAAAACAAAACAGTAAAATTGAAACCAAAATGGAAATGAGAAACGGAGTAAACAAAGGGCAAAACAAATAGAAAACAATGAGTCAGATGATAGATTTTAACCCAACCATATCAATAATTACATTAAAAGGAAACGGCCTAAACAAACCAATTAAAAGACGATGATGTTTAGATTAGACAAAAAAGCAAGGCTCAACTAAGTGCTGTTTATAAGAAACCCACTTTAAATATAGAGAGATAGATATGTATGTTACAAGTAAAAGGACAGAAAAAATATGCCATGCACACACTAATCAAAAGAAAACTACAGTTTCTGTACCAATATAAATAGATTTCAAACAGATACAAAGGGAGAAATAGTAATCAGCGTGTTAATTCAACAAGAAGGTATAACAATTTAAATGTATGTACTTAACAAGCCTTCAAAATATATGAAAATGAACAAAAACTGATAGAATTGAAGGAGAAAATAGTTACATGAAAAATTCTAGTTGGAGACTAAAGGTTCTGTCTCAGTAATCAATAGAACAAATAAACAGAAAATAAGTCAGGATGCAGAAGACCTGAACAACACAATCAACAAAGCTGGCCCAATCGACATTTACACAACTCTGTCTGAGAATATCAGAGTACATGTTCTTCTCAAGAGCACACACAACATACCCAAGAGAGACAAAAACAAACTGTTATAAATTTCAAAAAATTGAATTCATACGAAGTATGTTTCCTGAAACAGAAATATTTCTGGAAAATTCTCAAATGGTTGGAAGTTAAATGATTCATAAAATGACCCATGGGTCAAATAAGAAGCAGAAGAAAAATTTGAGCTGAATGTTAAAGGAAACAAATCCAAAATCATTGGATGCAGCTGAAGCAGTGCTTAGAGGGAAACAATGGTCATTAAATGCCCATTTATAACAGAAGAAAGGTCTTAAATCAATAACCCAACATTTTCATATAGCAAACTAGAAAAGGAGACTATATTAAATGAGCAGAAGGAAAGAAATTATAAATATAAACAGAAAACAATAGAGAAAAATCAATAAAAGCAAATGTTGATCCATTAAAAGATTAATAAAAGTGAAAAACTTCTAGTCACACTGATGGGGGGGGAGAAAGGAGGAGAGAGGGGGAGAGAGAGAGAGAGAAGGGAGAGAGAGAGAGAGAGAAAGGAGAGAGTGAGAGAGAGAGAGAAGGGAGAGAGAAGGGAGACAAAGAGGAGGAAAATGACTCAATGACACAAATTATCAGTATTGGAAGAGGGTCCTCAACCACATTACCAAAGACCTCTACAGTCATTACAGGGGGAAAAAAAGGGAATGCAGTCTACAACTTTATTTCCACAAGTTAGAAAATGTAGACGAAAGGGGAAATTATTTGAAAGACACTTTAAAAGAAGTAATCTGAAATCCCAAATCTATAAATGAAATTGAATTCAAAGTTAAAAACTTTCCAACAAAGAAAATTCTGTGCTCAAATGGCTTCACTACTGAATTCCATCAAACATTTAAAGAAGACATAACACAATTCTACAAAACTCTTCCACAAAAGTGGAGGAGACTGAAACATTTTCCAACTCATTTTGAGACCAGCATTTCATTGATAACAAGTAGTCAAAGATATTCCAAAGTGAAAAAAACAAAACAAAACATGGTTCAATATTCCTCTTTAATGCAGACATAAAAATTGTCAAAAATACTAGCAAATCAAATCCAGCAACATATAAGATGGACAATACATCATACCCAAGGGTGGTTTATCCTGGGAATGCAAGACAGATTCAACATTCAAAAATCAATCAAAGTTATTCTCTATATAAATAGACTGAAGAAGAAAAACCACATGAATTCCTATAGATACAGATAGAGCATTTGACAAAATTCAATATCCATTCATAATTTAAAATAAGAAGAAAAATCTCACAGCAAAGTAGGGCTAGAAGGAGACTTCCTCAACAAAGCAAGGGGCATCTACAAACACCTGCAACACTATAGTTAACACTGAATGGCTAAGTGCTTTCACCCTAAGTTGAAGAACAAGTAAAGGATATTCACTCTCACCTCTCCAACTCAAAATCAACATTATATCATCATACTAGAAATCCTAGCCAGTTCAATATAAAAAGTGTGTGCGGGAGGTGGGGAGGAATGGGGGACAAAAACAGACACAGTTTGGAACTGGAGAAATAAAACTATCTCTATAATTAACACACTGATTAAACACTGGGTAAAAGACCAGAACAAATTCCTTACCAAAGAAGATATACACATGTCAAATAAATATGTGAAAAGATGCTCAACACCATATGTCATTAGGGAATAGCAAATTAAAACAACCACAAAGTATTGCTACACACCGATTAGAATGATCCAAATCCAGAATATTGACAACACCAAATGCTGGCAACGACATGGAGCGACAGGAACTCTCATCATTGCTGATGGGAATGCCAAGTGGCACAGTCACTGCGGAAGACAGCTTGGTGGTTTCCTACAAAAACTAAACATACTCTCACCATATGATCCAGCAATCATGCTCCTTTTAATTTTCCCAAATGAGTTGAAAACACACAAAAATCTGCACACAGATGTTTACTGCAGCTTTACTAATAATTACGAAAGCTTGGAGGTGACCAAGATGTCCTTCAGTAAGTGAATGGATACATAAATGATGGTGCATCCAGACAGTGGAACACTACTCAGTGCTAAAAAGAAACAAGTTATCAAGCCATGAAAGGACATGGAGGAACCTTAAATGCATATTACTAAGTGAAAGAAACCAAGCTGAAAAGGCCACATACTGTTGATTCTAATGACATTCGAGATGACATTCTGAAAAAGGCAGCTATGAAGACAGTACCAAGGTCAGTGGCTGCCACTGAGTGAGGGGAAGGAGGGATGGACAGGCAGGGTACCTGAGATGTTTAGGGCAGTGAAATGACTCTGTATGATACTGTAATAGAGGATGTGTATCATTATACATTAACCAGACCCATAGAATAAACAACTAGAGTGAACCCTAATGTAAACTGTGGCCTTTGGGTGACAATGATGTGTTAGTGTAAGTTCATTGGTTGTAGCAAAGGTACCACTCTGATGGTGGACATCGATAATGCAAGAGGCTGTGCATGTGTGGGGGAAGGGGGTTATGGAAACTGAACTCCCTGTGCTCCTGCTTAACTTTGCTGTGAACCTAAAACTGCTTTAGAAAAATAAAGCTGATTTAAAAAGTATCCGTCCCTATGCTCAGGTAGTATGATCATGACTGCCTCTTTAGGCAATTCCAAAGAATAAATAAAAATACTCCTGAAACTAGTGTGTTCAGCAAGGTCAGACAGTACAAGGTCAATATACAAAAATCAATTGTATTTGTATAATACTAGCAATTAAAACTTGGAAATGAAATTGCATGTTTCAGTTTTAAACATGAAGCAATAAGAAAACATAAAAACTTAGATACAACAAAATCTTGCAAAATTTATGTGCTGAAACCTACAAAACACTGATTAAAGAAATCAAAGAAGACCTAAATAAATTGAGATACATGCCATGTTCAAAGTTTGGAAAACTTGATATTGTTAAAATGTCATCTTTCTCCAAACTAAACTACAGAGTCAATGGAATTACAAAGAAAATCCCAGCAGGATTTTTTGGGTAAAACTTAATAATCTGATTCTAAATTTATATGGAAAGTAAGAAGAACTAGAACAGTCAAAACCATTTTGAAAAATAAGAATAAAGAATCAGTTGAAAGATTTATAGTAATCATGACAGTGTGATATCAGCAAAGTTATAGACATATAGACCAACGGATGAGAATAAACAGTTCAGAAATAGATTCACGTCTGAATGGGCAAAATATTTTTTAAAGGCGCATAAGCAGTTCAATGAAATAAAGATTTTTTTTTCAACAAATGGTTCTGAAAAAAACTGAAAAGTCATTTTTTTAATTTTTATTTATTTATTTATTTATTTGTTTATTTATTTATTTATTTGAGACGGAGTCTCACTCTGTCACCAGGCTGGAGTGCAATGGCACGATCTCAGCTCACTGCAACCTCCGCCTCCTGGGTTCAAGAGATTCTTCCGCCTCAGCCTCCCGAGTACCTGGGATTACAGACACATGCCACCATGGTTGGCTAATTTTTGTGTTTTTGTAAAGACGGGGTTTCACCATGTTGGCCAGGTTGGTCTCGAACTCCAGACCTCGTGATCCACCAGCGTCGGCCTTCCAAAGTGCTGGGATTACAGGCATGAGCCACTGCGCCCGGCCTAGTTATATGTTTTTTAAAAAGGAAAAATAAACTTCTCTTTATACCTTGAACCATACAGGGACATTAATTCAAAATTATTCATAATTCTGAATGTAAAATCTAAAACTACAAAACCACTAGAAGGAAACAGCAAAAACAAATTTAATTTGGGTTAGGCAAAAACTGCTTAGATAGGACACAAAAATCATGAGCCATAGAAGAACAAACTGATAAACTCGACTTTATCAAGATCTAAAACTTCTGCTCTTCAAAAGACACAGTTAAATAAATTAAAAGATAATGCGCAGGCTGGGAGAAACTATTTGTAAAATACCTAATAACAATTTTATGTCTTAAGAATATATAAATAATTCTTAAAACACAACAGTAAAAAACAACCTAATTTTTTACATGAACAAAAAAATGGAATGTGTATTTCACTAAAAAGGACATATATTAATCGTTAGGGAAGTGCAAGTTAAAATTATAGTAATATACACCTATTAAAATATCTAAAATTAACAAACAAACAAACAAAACACCTGCCAATACTGACAAGTATTGGCAAGTACTGACAAGGATGAGTTGTAACAGCAACTCTCATACATTGCTACTCAGAATGCAAAATGTTACAGCCCCTTTGGAAAACAGCTTGGTAGTTTCTTACACAGTTAAACATATGCTTACCATGTGACACAGCAATTCCTCTACCGTGAATAACCAAGTGAAGTTTACTTAGGTTCACATAAAAACTTGCTCACAAGTGTTTACAGAGGTTTTATTAATCATCATCCAAAATGGGAAGCAATCAAATACCTTTCAACTGATAAATGGATAAACTGTGGTGCATCAATACGATGGGATTCTACTTATAATAAAATTAAAGAAATATTGATATAAACAACAACATGGGTGAATCTCAAATGCTTCATTCTAAGTAATTAAAAAAACGGGCTCTAAAGGTGAAATACTCTATGATTCCATTTATATAATATCTACAATAGGCAAACTGGCAGGTATAGAAAAGCGATCACTATTTGCTAGGGGCTGGGGATGGGGATGCGGAGGTGGTGACGACTGAGCATGAGGACTTTTAGAGGTTAATGAAAATGTTCTGTATCTTGATACTGGTGAAGGCTACGTGAAAGTGCATTTGTCAAAACACGTGGAACCACACACTAAAATAGTTTTACTTACTATAACTAAAATTTTAAAATGTACTGTAAAAAGAAAACATTTGTCCCTATTTTTTAAAATAAAAAAATGGGAGAAATGTACCATGTAAACATAAATTTAAAAAAAAACTGATAAACTATATTAATATTGAAAGTAGGCTTCAGAAAAGAAAATACTATCAGGTATAAAGGGAGATATTTTATAATGACAAATGGATCAAGTTATTAAGAAGACAGATCACCCTAAATGTGTATGCACTTAACAGTGAAGTGTCAGAAGATGTGGAGCAAAATCTAACAGAACTTAAATAACAAACAACAAGTAAACAAATAGACAAGAAAATTCTCAACTCAGTTGTCTAAATTCTAGCTATAAGAAACTAGAAAAACAAGCCAAACATAAGCAGAAGGAAGAAAAAATAAAGAAGAGAGCAGAAATCAATGAAAAGGAAATAAAACAACAGAGAAAATTAAAAACAGAAAATCCTGGATTCTTTGAAATAATCAATGAAATTGATAAATCTCTAGCCAGACTGATTTAAAGAAACGCCAGCAGAAAACATAAAAAATCATCAGTATCAGAAACAACAGGGAGGATATCCCTGCAGATGTTATAGATACAAAAGATTAATAAGGAAAAGCTATAAATCTCTGGAAGCTGATAAATTTGATAATTTAAGTGGATGAATTTCTTGAAAGACACAAATTACTAAAGCTCACTTAAGAAGAAATATAAAATTTAGATATCTCATTACCTTAGATAAAATTAAATTCATAGTAAAACATTAAAAAAAGAAAACTCTAGTCTCTGCTGACCCGACATTAAAAAACAACAACAACAACAACAAAAAAAACCACACCACTTTTACACAAACCCTTCCAGAAAAGAAGAAAAAAAGGAACACTTCACTATCTATTTTATAAGATTAGCATTATCCTGATACCAAAACCAGATAAAAACATCTTAAGAAAACTACGAAAGCCAATATCCCTCATGAACATAGACAGAAAAGTCCTTAACAAAATCTTAGCAAATTGAATATAGCAGTATATAAAAAGGAGAAGTCAGCATGACTCAGTGGAGTTTTTCCCAGATATGCAAGTTTGTTTTAGCCTTCAAATAATGAGTATAATTCATCACATTAAGAGACTAAAAATTGAAAGACAAAAACATGCAAATAATCCAAGACATGCAGAAAACATTTTTGACAAAATTCAACATCAATGAAATGTAGCTGACTAGAAATAGAAGGAAATTTCCAAAATACCTACAGTTAACATTCTTTGAATAGTAAAAGGTTGATTGCCTTCCTCTAAGATTAGGAGCAAGGCAAGGATATATGATCTCACCACTTCTATTTAACATTGTAATTGGGGTCCTATCCAGTGCGATAAGGGAAAAAAAAGAAATAACATCCTTGGAGATTGAAAAGAAATTGACCAAACTCCCTTTTTTTCACAGACAAAAGAATTGTCTACATAATATATCTTAAAGAATCTATTTTGAGTTACTGGACTTTAAAAGTGAGTTTAGCAATGTCTCAGGATACAAGATCAAAATGCAAAAACCATTTGTATTTCTACATACTATCAATAAACACTGGAAATGAAAATTACATTAATAATACAGCTTACAATAGTATCATAAAATATGAAATACTCAAGGATGGATTGAACAAAGTATTACAATATCTGTATACCAAATTAGCAGATATTACCAAGATAATTTAAAGACCTAAATAAATGAAGAGAGATACCATGTCAATACATTGGAAGACTTATTGTCACAAGGTCAATTGTGCTCAAATTGATCTAAAGATTCAACAAAACCTCAATCAGAATTCCAACAGCATTGATTGTACATATTTATAAGCCTATTATAAAATTGCATGCTAATTCAAAAGATGTAGAATAGCCAAAACAATTTTGGTAAAGTACAAACTTGGAAGACTTACAATACATTATTTAAAAAGGTATAATAAAACTACACTAATCAAAACCATGGGATTTAGTGTAAGGACAGAGATACAGACCAACGGAACTACAGACCAGCTATAAACAAATATAATTTATTTTTGACAAAGAAGCTAAGGTAGTTTAATGGAGAAAGGACAGACTTCTCAGTACATGTTACTGGAACAATTGAACATCTACATGGATAAAAAGCACAGTGACCCTCACCCTCAGACCATATACAAAGATGACTAGTTGGTCAGGCATGGTGGCTCATGCCTGTAATCCTAGCATTTTGGGAGGCTGAGGCGGTTGGATCAATTGATGTCAGGAGTTTGAGACCACACTGGCTAACATGATGAAACCCTGTCTCTACTAAAAGTACAAAAATTGGCCGGGTGCAGTGGTGCACACCTGTAATCCCAGCTACTCGGGAGGCTGAGACAGGAGAATCGCTTGAAATGGGGAGGAGAAGGTTTCAGTGAGCCGAGATCACACCACTGTACTCCAGCCTGGTGACAGAGAGGGACTTTGTCTCAAAAAAACCAAAACCAAAAACCAACCAACCAAACAAAACACAAAGATAACTAACTGACAATGCATCACAGACATAAACAGAAAATGTAAAAAAAATTACAGGAAAAAAATTTTAAATTTCAGGAAGAAAATGTAGGAGAAAATCTTTATAACCTTGGGCTAGGCAAACATGAACCAGATATGAGACCAAAAATATGGATAACAGCAATAATTGATAACATTGGGATTTTTCAAAATTCAAACTCCTATTCTGAAAACCCTGTTTAAAAACCCTAAAAAGTCAAAGTTCAGGCTGGAAGGAAAGTGTATTTCATAAAGGACTTGTATCCAGACTATGTCAATGACACCCAAAAGCCAATAATAAGATGTACAATCCGATTTTAAAATAATAGGCCAAAAATTTGAACAGACACGTGACCAATAGAAGATACAACATTGACAATAAAGAATAAACCACTTGAGAAAATGTTCAACATCCTTAGTCCTTCGGAAAATGCAGGTGAAAAATAATGTGATGCTATTACATAACGGCCAGGATGGCTACACAAAAAAGTGTTAAACTAATTGTTGAAGAGGATGTGGGGAAATGGAAACTCTCACTGCTGGTGGGATGCAGAATGTTACAGCCACTTTGAAAATCAGTGTAGCACGCTCTTATAAAGTTAAATGCATAGCTATCATTTAACCCAGCAGTTCTACTCTAGGTGTATGCAAAGTCTTATATACAAATGTTCATAGCAACTTTTAAAAATAATAGTCACACCTGGACACAGGTAACTGCCTTTCAGTTGGGAAATGAATGAAGAGATTGTGGTATATTTACACAATGGCAAATGACACAGCAATAAAAAAGAATGGACTACTGATACACATGACACTACGAATGATGCTCAGAACTGCTGTGTGACAGGAAGAAGAAAAACGCAACACAATGACTATGTACTGTGTGATTTCATTTTGTGCGAAATTCTAGAAAACCCAAAATATAGTGGCAGAAAGCAGATGGGCAGTTGCCCGTGGCCGGTGGTAAGAAAGGGGAAATTCTGGAGGGTGATGGAAATGTTCTTTATCTTGATTATGCTAGTGTTTACATGACTGCACACATTTTTCAAAACTAACTGAACTACACACTTAAAATAAGGAGATGTTATTGCATGCAAATTATAAAACAATATAGCTGACTACAGAAAAAAAGATATTAATAAAATGAAAATAAACTGATAAAACAGTTCTAACAAGTTAGTTCATAATCTTTCCATTGTTTTCAATAAATACTGAATATATTGCCTTATAAGCTTTTTCATGTAATGACACACTGTGAACATCTTTCTGTGTCAATAAAGACTTCCTATACTGTCATTTTAAATGACTGCATAATAGTTCAATCTGTTTGTAAAAATCATTTACCAAACTAACTATTGCTAAATATTCAAGTAATTTTCTATTTTTTAATGTTACAAATTAAGTTTTAGTTTCAAATATTCTAACTTTGGCACAATAACTTTTGGCTGGAATTGGCTTATCATTCCACAAGCTTGATAAAAACTACAAAAAAAATTTCAGAGGACTGGTAAAAGTCCTGTTTTGATCATGACCTGACTCATAGATTTCAAAGTGATTCAAATGAGATTACAGAGATAATTTTGGGGGGCAGTTAAATTTTTACCTACTTCTGTGGCCAACCAAGTAGACGTGGTATCTTCAAGCTATGATTATGAATGCAAACCCAACAGAGGTTTATACACAAACATTGTACCAAGAACCATTCTTCTGGTTTTGATATGGTACTATGGTACACAGGACCTCTCTGTACTATCTTTGCAACTTCCTGTGAATCTATACCAAAACAGAAAGTTAAAAATGGGCAAAGAATAAGAAGTATAAAAATTGCCAACAGGTATATGAAAAAATCGCTAATCATTAGAGAGATGCAAATTAAAACTACGATAAGAGAGTATATCATACCTGTTAGAATGGCTATTATCAAAAAGACAAAAGATAAGTCTTGGCGAGGATGTGGAGAAAGGGGAACTCTCGCATGTTATAGGTGGAAGTTAGTATAGCCATTATGAAAAACTGTATAAAGCTTCCTTAGAAAAACAAAAATAGAAATACCATATGATCCAGCAATTCCACATCTGGTCATATAGTCAAAGGGATTGAAATCAATATGTTGAAGAGATGGCTGCACTCTCATGTTCATTGCAGCACTATTCACAATAGCCAAGATATGGAATTAACCTGTGTCCATCAACAGATGAATGGATAGAGAAAAGGTGGTATATACGCATAATGGAATACTGTCTAGCCTTAAAAAGGAAGGAAATTCCATCACATGCAGTAACATGGACAAGCCTGCAGGACATACACTAAGTAAAATAAGCCAGTCACAGAAAGACAAATACTTCATAATCTCACTTATATGTGGAGTCCAAAACAGTCAAACTCAGAAGCAGAGAACAGAGTGATGTTTACCTGGGGCTGGGGTGGGAGTTGAGGAGATGTTGGTCAAAGTTGCCAAGTTTCAGTTACACAAGAGGGATCAGTTTTTGAGATCTACTGCACAGTATGATGACCCCAGTTAATAATAATGTATTGCATATTTCAAAATTCCTAATAGAGTAAATTTCAAATGTTCTCACCACAAAAATAAGTATATGAGGTGATAGATATGTTAATCAGCTTGATGTAGTCATTCTACATTGTGTACATTATCATAACATCCATTGTACTCCATAAATATACACAATTATACTTTGTCATTAAAATTAAAAAATAAATGTAAAAAGAAATCAATAACAATTCAAACATGTATAAACGAAAAATAGATAAGAAACAATTATTAAGAAAAAATCTAGGCATTCTATGTTCAGTTCAGATCTCTGGAAACTCTACTCAAGAGTTCTTACTTTCACTGAAATTTGTTTCATATTAAATGAGTTCTGTTCAAGTGAAAGCACTTATTGATCACCAGTTTGTTTCAAGAAGTTCAACTTATTCAAAGGGCAATGTTCAGATATGCGCCTGTCTCTGTTTTCAGGTTGGGACTCAACAGCCTGCTGCATGGAGCAGCTTGTCTCCTCTCATCTAATTCTCACAATAATCCCAAGAGGCAAGTAACATGCTTATCACCAGGGTGCAGATGGGGAAATTACTCATTTCAGAAAAAAATTCTACACCATTCTAATTTCTATACGAATCTGGGATGTATTTAGGCCATTTTCAGTCAAACTCTGTTCAAAGCACATATTATCTTTTAGGGAATGAATTCAGACAATTTTGGTTCCTGTGGCTCAAAGAAAGGGTTTATTTTGGCTTTGTGTGATCCTGTCATCTCTGTGGTGGTGTTTACTACATGCTGCATGACACATACTCAAAACAACTCTGCAATTAGCCGGATGCTACTCTTTCTTCCCAAGAGAAAGGTCAGTTTTGAACTTGCTGTAAAGTAGTGAACATATTCAAGCAGAAAGTTAGGTGGCTTCAGATCATTCTGTTCAGCAAATTCCAGGAAGCATGGACTTTCCAGCTGCCAGACAGAGATAAATTGGAAAGTTGCACATAATCCTGTAATTCACTTGACTTCTCAAAGACAGAAACGGAAAAATTTGAATAGCCAGCCCCAAGATTCTGAGGCTCTGGCTGCTGGATCCCAAATCCTCGGCTGCTCTTTGTTCCTGGCGCGTGAGAGAAAGTAGTGACCACGCAAACGACGCTCCCACAAGACATCAACACTGTCTGTGGGAATTGGAGGCAAGACCCCATTTTCCCCAAGAGATTCAATATCTACTCACGTCACATGTTTTCTTTATATGATAAATCATAGCTCACGATCACGTTACAGGGTGTCTTCATCTTGTGTATTCATGCATTGTTCACATGCAAATCTGGAGAAGCCTAAGGTAGGTGGCTGAATGCATTCGCTACATCCACTTATTTAGAAAAACAGAGACAGCTAACGTTCACAACAGAGAAGAACCACACAAAAAAAACATTTTAATTCATCAGTTTACAAGTGTTCTCACTGTGGTATTTTCCTTTGATAAGGGGAATTAGCACTTACATGTTAGCTGAGCCTCACTTCTGGTATAAAAACAGGATTTTGGTAATTCAAATTATGTTTTTATTTACCAAAGACAGAATTTTACTCAAACAGATGAAAACATAGAGGTCAAATGTGATAGATTTTCTAGCTTTATGTTACTACTGTAGACATTAATTTTCTATAAAAGTTGTGGGAACACAAGGGAAAATTACTCCAGCAAAGCTGTGGAATAATTAAACCTACATGTGGACTCTCTTGTGAACTCAACTTCAATTGCAGCTTCACACACAATAAGCCAACATAACATTCCCTCTCATGGGTTTGATGTTTATGGTTCAAAGACGCCAAATGTAGCTAGACTGAAAATGAAACAGGATCTGCTCTGGAAAAATAACATTCTCCTGGGATAATCATTAACGTTGCAGAGAAAGCCAGGTCAGATGAAATATCCCCATTCTAGGCAGCCTATGGTAAGTTAGATGGAAACCAGACAGCCTGATTTGAGGCTAAGAACCTGTTTTCATTCTGCAGAAGACTTGGAGCATCCTTACCTAGAAGCTGTAAAACATTTTAGCCTGTCAAAATATCATTAACAAAATTCCCAGTACTCCAAGGCATCTTTTGGCATTAAAGGGTTCATGACTGGCTACAAGTAAGATTGGCAACGACTGTTGCCTGCTCTTAAAATTCTTGTAAGGGTGAGTAGTGGTGGAGCTACAAATAAAGCTATTCCAAGTGAACAGACTTGAACTTCACTGACCACATTTAATTTATTTCCACTGCATGTTCTCATGCTTAGAAAATGGAATCTTCAGGGAGTATTTGTGTTTCATCTCTCCATGCCATCCAGCTGTAATGGTGATAATTCATGTAGCTGCAGCACAGTGAATAACAGTGCGTGGTGAGGCACAACACGTAAGCTGTGTTTAGACTTCAGTGATGAAGGGATCGGTGTGTAACGCATAATCCATAATGCATAATGCATAATAATAAAATGCACACACACACATTTTATCTACACAAATATATATCTGTATCACTAGGATATTTCATGACTTCTACTTTTGTTTCAAAATTAAATAGTAAAAAAAAGTGAACTGAAGTATTACAAGGTTCAAATAGTGTGTCATTCATACAGCCAAATGTGTCAGGCTCCACCCGGCTACATCTTCTCTCCCCTTCGCAGCGGTCTTGGTACAGCTTCTTGGCCTTAGCTCCATCTCTTCCTGTACACTCATGATTTGCCATCCATTTTTCTCTCCTCCAGATCTGTGTCCAATTTGTTTTGTTTACTCTTTACTACCTTTCTGAACTTTCACTCTCAAAATAGAGAAACACAGTTCAATCTGGTACTCCTCAGGATTCATGTGAGAATTCTATTTCCTAGAAAGTAGGTCTTCCATTGTAACACCTGGTCTTTTTAGGAAATCGGATCTTTTTTTCTAAGTATTTTAAGCTACCAAATATAGCAAAATATTTTAAAAGTATGGTTGATCTTTCTTTGTAATGAACATGAAGACTTGCACATTTGAAACCCCATGTTTTTCCTGTTCCACACCATGACCGTGAGTGGTAGCACCAGGTTCTCCTCAATCCATTCTCAAAAGCCTACTGTGTCCCACTCTATTGACCTGGCTCTTGTCAACACCATCACCGGCCTCCACTTTGCCATCATCACTGGCCTCCACTTTGCCACCAGTTACTCCTCTGTCCTCAGCTGTTATCCAAACTCTCAGCAGGATTGAAAACAGTTGGTCGCACTGTCCTTTTGTATTTTCTCCCATTTCAAATACTTTCTTCTCCACTTCTCGATTCCAGAATCCTTTGGGTTTCCTGCAGCCTCCCTGGCTCTGCCTGCTCTGCTTCCTTTGCTAGACCCTACTCCTCTACCAGAACTTAAACACTAGCATGCACCAGGGGTGTGCCACTGGCTCTCTGTCCACCCTAGCCACACTCTCTCTTCAGGTATTCTCACACAGTGATGATTACCTCTGTGTCAGTCTTAGCCAAGTCTATGTCTCTGTCGAGTCTTAGACTCCTGGACCTGACGGCCTATCTGGCTTTCCCCTTGGTTGTCTTGCAGATGCCTCAGATGTTGACTGTTCTAAGGAGAACTCTTAGCTCCTCCACTGCTGGCTCCTCTTCCTGCCCTACCCTGGCATTCTTGGCACCACTGTCCACCAAACTGCTTAAGTCAAAACACGGGCATTATCCTTGATTCCACTTCCACCCTGCCCCACGTTTAATCTGTCAGCAAACTCTAGAGCCTCTGGACAGACCCTGTCCATCTACTCTCCTCAGTTCCAACCCTGCTAGCCTGGACCACAAGTTGGCAGATCGGATACTTATTTCCTACCTTCTGCAATGCCAAGTGACGTTGTGACAGCACAACACAGACATCTCAGCAACTCGATTTTTTTTCTGTTATGCAATTCAGGTAACACCCTCAGTCAGCATCTGCTGTCCACCTGTCTCTCCACACCGTGAGTGACTTGCCACCATCCTGACCCCCGGGTCTCCAGACACACACGTCCCCAGGTTTCCTTCTTGCTGCTTGTGGCTGTGTTGCTGTTGCCCACCCTGCTTCTGGCAGTTTGTAACAACTGACTGCTGTCATTCCGGAACCCTGCGTCCCAACTGATACCAGGACCCCAGTTCTGTGGCTGCATTTCCCACTGCTAGCCTCAGCTTCCAGGGCTCAGCACCCCACACTTCTCAGTTACACCAGTGTCTGCTCCTCAGGAAAATCCTCAGTAGCCTTATCAGGGGACACGTTCTCCAGGGTCTCCCAGCAGAGTATACCGGCATCACATGAGAAACCCACTCTCAGAGCCTCCTGACCCTCCCTCAACATCTGGCCCAGGCAGTTCCGCTGCCCCTGTTCATTTGCTGTGGACACACTGTGTCCCGGGGGCCATCCCAGCAACCCACAAGGACCAGTTCTCACCAGGTTGCTTAATCCTAAGCCTGCCACTGGTTTCTCAAGGCTTCCAAAGCATTTAAAAGCCAACTAACTCAAAATCATTAAAATTATTTTAATGATTAGTTGCCCTTAAATCATCCAACTATCAGGGCTATCACACAGCCCAATGGTTCACATGTTACAACTCCTTCCATTCGTATTCTCTACAGATAAGGGCTCAGTAGTTCTGATGCCAATGCGTGACACTTCCTAGCAATGTGGGCCTCAGTGCCGTCAGCTCTGGCTTCAGATCTCATCCTAAGGGCCTAACTGTCTCGATCTGGACTTCCCTCGAAATCAGAACCCAAGGCAAAGACTTCTGTCCATGCAGTTTCCTGGAAAGTTATTCCAGAGAGCAGGAATGAAAGACCAGAGGAAGTGAAATGGAAAAGAGGGAAACTGACCCAGGAAGGCATTACCCGTTGGTCACCAGGACCTTCTGGGAGCATATAAAACACTTCTCAGAATTATCTGCTAGCAGACTGAAGATTAGAAGCAGTCTCTGTCAACCCACTCCCAGCAGTTGAGAAGTGTGTCATGGAGTGTAGACTCCCTGCCATTTCTGTCTGTGCTCACAGGAACGCAGGGCAGGCTTCAAAGGAGCCTAAGACAGGAAGTGTGGGCCAAGTGTCAGGCAAGGCACTGTCAGCACAGACTCAACCCAAGGGCCCAGGAGACAGCCCCCTGCCTCTGTAAGGTGACACTGAGGGCACGAGTTCTGCACAAGAAATTGGACATGAACAAAGCCCACACACCAAGGAAAGGACACTGACACCCCCCACTTCAGAGAATCGCTTGAATTCTCTGGTCCTCTCTTGGTTTTTTCATCTGCATTTTGGGAAGACTGGAGTACACTCATGGCTGCCAACCTATTTGCAGAACAGAATTACTTTGGGAATTCCTAAAGTCATGTGTACCTGTGCCTCTGAGATTCTGATTCAGAAGTTCCTGATTACAGCCTAAGAAGCCGATTCTGTAAGCCTCCCCAGGTGACCCTGATGTAGTCAGTTATTGGACATAATTCTAGGGACCCTTTTTACTCTGGAATTTGGTGAATTATTTAGCCCATTGGATAAATAACATGGGAATTTAAAGAGAAATACAACATGCCATTCCTTAACTAACAGACCTTACAGTGAGCTTTTTTTTTTTTTTTTTAATTTTTGAGACGGAGTCTTGCTCTGTCACCCAGGCTGGAGAGCAGTGGCCAGATCTCAGCTCACTGCAAGCTCCGCCTCCCAGGTTTACACCATTCTCCAGCCTCAGCCTCCCGAGTAGGTGGGACTACAGGCGCCTGCCACCTCGCCCGGCTATTTTTTTTGTATTTTTTAGTAGAGACGGGGTTTCACCGTGTTAGCGAGGATGGTCTCGATCTCCTGACCTCGTGATCCGCCCGTCTCGGCCTCCCAAAGTGCTGGGATTACAGGCTTGAGCCACTGCGCCCGGCCAGTGAGCTTGTTTAGATAAGATTCATGCTTAAGAAACGCTAAGTTTATAGCATAAGACAATATCCAACCAGATATTGCAATTCACACGACTCTCATGTGTAGACTTTTTCTCAGCAATAATCAAATCATTTTTCTCATTATTCTTTGTTACTCAATTTAATAAACACTTTTAAACACATTTAATCTATCAGATATGTATTATTTGTTAGATGTTGATCTGTTATTATGAGGCATAAAAAGGTGAATAAGACATTTTCTTCGTCCTGAAGGAGTATATGACACACGTACAAGGAAAAAATGGAGGAAAGTGAGATCAAGGTCTGCAGGTTTTGAGAGGTGGAAGCAAATCAGTAATGCAAGGTTTGGGGTTCGGTTTATTCAGTTCTCCAGCTATGTTCAACAGCCTCGGATAGAATGGAGGAAAGCAGAATCTTGGGAAGGTGAACGTGGAAGACAGACAAGACAGTGATGTGTTCTCAGGGTCCCCAGGGACATCATGAGACCAAATTGAAGAGCGGGTGAAGGTGGGGCAGGGGTTAGGGTGGTTAGTCATGATGTGGGGAGGTGAGCAGGGAGGTTCCAGAGCCTCTGGAAGGTGTGTTTCAACAAGGCTGTGGGTGGGTATGAGCAAGTTTGTAAGCGTGAACGCACAGCAGTTTCAAGCCACGACAGGGCCCGAAGAATGCCACAGGCTGCAGATGATGCAGTTCCCTTGGGGTGGAAGCAATCCAATCCGTGTGGACCCCTCAGGTCCAACTGGAAAAGGGGCAAACGATTGTTCGAACAAAGCCTAAGCTTTAGGAGGAAGAGCCTTGCCTTCCTCATCCTACCTTATTATCATTAAAATGAGCTGCTGGTTAAGAATTTGAAAGCCAAGAATATTCTGTGATACTTGTAAGAACTTAGTGGTTTTTAAATTTGTAGCAGCATAAGCACCAAATCCACCTCATTCATTTGCTCGACTAAACTGAAATTCTCAGCAAACCAGGCTTCCCACTTCTCACTCCTCACAACCCTCGGGCTGGAAAACCTTCAGAAAACTGTCTGTCTTCACTCCACCCCTGCACAGCCCTCTCCTCCTCCAAAGATTTGCGGTTTGGGACAGGCTGGTACAGAATTTGGTTCTGGGCAGGTACACTTGGCTTCCATTTCAAAGCACCCAAGTCAACCTGGCAACCTGAAGGACCTAGAAAAGCTTCGCTAATCAGTTGTCCATCAGCAACCCTGATTCTTGTGGGCGGCAGGGACGGATGGACGCTCCTGGGAAGCAGCGGTCTTTGGAACTGTGGGGACCACAAAAGTTCTCCCTGTGCCGGCACCACGGCCCTCCCACTACATCACTGACGTCTAACTGCCCTCAAACTGTCACTCCTTTTCCTGAATCATTAGTTTCCTTGGGAAAAAATAATCAGATCCATAAGGAGGAGGAGAGTATGAAAGAAAAAAAACCAAAATGAGCAAAATTCGTTCCAGTCAATGAGGGTGGGGAAATAAGACTCATCAGCAGCCCTTCAAAAATAACATGATTACCTTTTATTCTTTTTTTTTTTTGTATTTCTGTTGTAAATACTTACAGTACATATAAAAGCAGTTTAAAAAAATTTCCATAGTGCCACAACTACTTACTGGGGATAATGTGGGTATAATCTTGCCTGCAGGCAAGAGACAGATTATTACACCTATTTTCAAGCTTTCTGTGACTTTCAAAAATAGATGTTGAGATAGATTTCTGAACGCTCCTGGAAATGTTAAAATCATTATGTGATTATTCAAAATATAGTTTTCCATGTAATCAAAAGCTAATAAACTCTTCTCTCCTTATTTCGTTGTAAGGCATAATCGGCACAAATGCTGTTCCAGTGGCTTAACATTGTACGTAAAAGGTATAAACAGAAATTCTGGAAATGTGTATTTTCACTTGATTCAAACAGAGAAAGAGTTCCAAATATGAAAATGAACTAAATAAAAAATGAGATTGGATTGCTGCCCGAAATTTGTAAATTTAAAAAACTAATTCTCTAAAGTAAATTACTAGGGACCTTCATATTTACCAAATATTCTGCATAATAAACTTAGAATTAAATTTAGCCCTCCTACACTCAAATGTAATACAAAGAAAAGCATCAATGAGAGGAATAAACCACGCAAAATATCTCTGATGAAGAAGACTCATGGCCAGGTAGAGTGGCGAATGCCTATGACCCGAACACTTTGGGGAAGCAAGGCAAGAGGATCACTTGAGCTCAGGAGTTTGAGAACAGCCTGGGCAGCATAGTGAGACCCTTTCTCCACAAGAAGTTAAAAAAAAAAAAATTAGCTCCGTGGTGATGTGCACCTGTAGTCCCAGCTACTCGGCAGTCTGAGGTGGGAGGATCGCTTGAGCCTAAGAGTTCAAAGCTGCAGTGAGCCATGACTGAGCCACTGCACTCCAGTCTGAGTGAGGGAGCGAGACCTTGTCTCAAAAAGAAAAAGAAAAGATTGATAGTTACAGATTACAACTTGCCTCAAGGCTGTTTTATTTGTCCTCCTAGAAATCTACCGAGTTTTGTTTATTCAAACCACTCTCTGAGGTGGGGAAAACTCCAAATACTGTGTTTTAAGGAGTTGTGCCACCAAAACACCACATAGGAAAACCAGAAAGGATCTTTCCAAAAGGGCCCTGAGACTTGTGAATATGATTCCTGAGGAAAGACAGAATTGTTTGCAGATAAAGTAATCAATATGTTAAAAAGTGACAGATGTGAAAAAAGGGGGAAAAAGAGAACAATGAACTGGGAGGGTTTGGAGTGGAAACAGGAGAGAGCCAGGGAGCCTTCAAAGGGAGTTGCTGGCTGGGTCTGTTGTAACTAAACCAATCTGGTTCAACTTTTATGTGACTAAGTTTTGAATTATTTTTCAGTTTCCACAGACCCCCATGTTAAAGGTCACATAACCTGAGCACGCCCAGATAAACCAAGTGTGCAACATGGGCGTAACCTCGGTGGTTGGGCTGAGGAGCAGAGACTGAATTAAGAAGTGGACACAATATGGTGGGGTCCAGGATCCAATCAGGTTGAACCCTTGCATAAGCCATGGCAGGATCCAGTCAGACCACACTTCCCAGCACCACTCATTGCAAGACCCAATCAGATGATGCCTCACTACCCTCTGACCATACAACCTGCCCCAACCGCTGACTCAGGAGACACACTTGAGCCCAACTCCTGTGTCCTTGCTCAGCTGCTTGGTAAAATCCCTTCTTGCTGCAAAACTCCAGTGCTTCAGTATTTGGCTTTCCACTACATGTGGGCAAATGGAACCAGTTCGGTTTGGTAACACTGTGAACTCAGGGACTTGAATCAAATGAACTATCAGCCTGGTGAGGATGGTTTTGAAGAACTGGACAGATCATTTCTATTCTGACTTACACTAATTAATTATGTTATGTATATTTTTATTTTGTCCAGTTTCTAGTAACAATAATTTGAAAAAAAAGTCACAAGAACAATTTACTGAATATTTACACTGTACTTTATATAAATTTCTTATTTATTCTCTGAACAATCTATTAACTCAGTTTATAGATGAGAAAACCAAAGGTGGAGAGAGGTGGGGTAGCTTCCCGGAATCATACGGTGCAGTTAATGAGGGAACTGAGATTTGAACTCAAAGACCACACAATTATGTGTGACACTATGGCAAACTGATGATTTCAATTCAAAGTTTATACAATAGTGAGTGCCATTTATACCTATTTTGGTTCTGAATTTGGTCTGATTCAAGTCTCTAGCAATTTATTTTGAATGTCTATATTCAGGTATAAATGTTGTACTCACACACTCAAAACAAAAACATAGTCATTTACATTTTGATATCTGCCTACACCCTTGTATTTGTGCAAAACATCAAGAATTCGATTTTTACAAATAAAGAAAATCCCAGTAGAAAAGGAATCAATTTCCATATAAATTTGAATCATGCCAGATTCATTCTATGAATACAATACAAATGGAAAGTTGTTGATGAAAGAAATCTGTCTTTTCTTAGTCTGCATTCCCAATTGTTGGGCACTGCTGTGATACCAGCAGCTACTTAGGCTGACAGCACGTTACTCGCAGTTCACACCTCTCATAGCTTTACTAATTGAGTCACGGCATTATTATGACACTGTGAAGAATCACCTTGGGAAAAAACATAGGACAATTTTATCTGTAAAATGGCTTCTGAAGCATCCTCAAATTCTCAACATATGGTTTTGGCGGATTGATTATTTCTGCAGTAGACTTTCATAGCCACAAAAGCAGAGCACCATTGTGGCAACCCAGATTTGGCCTCTCCCTTCCTGCTGGGGTCAGGCAGATTAAATCACTACATTTATATATATATATATAATATAAATTTAATAATATAATATAATATATTAACTAATATAATATAAATTTATATAATATATAATATATCACTATGTTTATACATATATTTATATAATATATATAGAAGCAGCTTTATTGAGATATAATTTACATATTATGCAATTTACCAATGTAAAGTATACAATCCAATGGCTCTTAGTATATTCACAGAGTTGAAACCACTACATTTTTGCCTGCCCTCCCTCAACCTATAATTTTTTCCCCTTGAAAAAAGAAACAGTTTTATTTGTGATACTACTTCCAAAAAATCCAGGGCCTTGGAGAGAATTTACCCAAAGCTGAACAGGTCTCTGTTACTGGCGAGACTCCTCTCTCATTCTCCACAGGAGTCCATTACCCACTCAAATTCTTGCATGGAGTTGTGTCCGGTGAGTCTGTCTAGATCTGTAGAACTGTTTCATTCTTACTAAAGAGAACGTAAACATTGGATATGAAATTGAGAAATCTACTTGCCTTAAATGTGTCATCCGTTTAATAGCAAAATGCACAAAATGTTTCTGATTCGTCTATTCAGGGAAACCCCCAATTCGTGTCTGATTGAATTTCAATATGATGGAACACAATGGCCCACTCATCAGCTGCCAATGAATGGCTGGTTTATGTTTGTGGAGGCTTCATCATCTAAAAATTACTGCTAGAATTCTTAATAAAAAAAACTTCAGTATGCCTAGAAATTACTAAGACAAACATATAAATTGAAGGTGGGAAATGTTTGACATTCTGGGAGAATTCCAAGTGTCAGTAGCTCTCAATTTTTAAATATTGTGCTAGAAAATTTTCCAGGTTTACTTACGTATTTATATGTTTTTGAGGATATAAGGTATCCTACACATAAGAGATATACTAGAAAATGAATATGATCCCCTTTTAGTCCAATAGGAAAGACAGATTACATAAAAGTTACCAGATTTTTTTTTAATTTGGTAATTTGGCTCCAATTTCCATGTGGTGGGGGAAGCCCAATACAGTCCATCTTTCTCGCTGATTACAACTAAAAACTCTGGACAAATTTGGAAAAAAAGATAACCACCTGAGGATTCTGAAAAATAAAATGGAAAGATTTTGAAGGTGAGTCAACTTGGAGAGGACCTACATAAAGATGGTTTTCTCTTTTTCTTTTTCCCCAACAGCAGCAGTCTCCAGTCTTGGAGCTGGTGGCTAAAAGTCCAATAGGAACCTAATATTTCTGGGCAGAAGACTATGAAAAGGGGCTACACTGTTTAGTTTTATGCATTAACTTGACTGGGCCACAGGGTGTTGAGTCGCTTTGTTAGAAATCATTTCTGGGTGTGTCTGTGGAGATGCTTGTGGATAAGATGAATATGCAAGTTGTTCAATTGAATAAATCAGATTGCCCTCTCTCATAGTGGTGGGCCTTGTCCAATCCGTGGAAGACTTGAACAGAACAAAGGGCTGAGGAAGGGGGAGTTTACTCTCTGCTTGGATGTCTTCAAGCTGTAGGTCAGTGTTTTTACCTAAGTGAATCCATTAGTAGGAATAATGGAGAGAATATAGTTTCTCAAAGTGAAGTGTTCGATATTTTTCAGAGACATACAAGGACCATGTCGTTTTCTACTGACATATTCATGAAAATAGAACATACCAGCAGCATCAATAATAGAATTGAATGAATTGGCTCTTCTGTCACCATTCATAGAAATATGATTCAAGTGAAAACAGAATCATATAGTAATTCATTCATTTACTTTAAAAAATTACTGTATGTCAACAATGTGTCAATCATTGTCTTCAGCTTTGGGGAAACAGAAGCACACAAAATAGACTCTGCCCTGGGGAACTTATACTCTAGAAGAGGAGGCAGATAACCAATAGATAAATATATTTTTAAAATATCAGGTAGTGACACTCCTCTGAAGAAAAGTAAAGCAGGTTGAGGAGACAGTGAGTGGAGTAAAAGACTTCTCTGCAGAGGTGGTATTTGGGAAGTAACTTTAATAAAGTAAAGGTATGAGCCATGAAAATACACAAAAGAAGGGTTTAGAAGTCGGAGAGGTAACAAGTGCTAAGCCCCCAGGCAAAAAGCATGTTGAGGCATCAGAAATGAAGACAACAGGACTGGAGCTTGGCAAACACAGGAAAAATGGTACAGGATTGAGAGGCAGCCAGGGCCAGATAATGACCTTGCAGGATTTGTGATTTTGCTTCAGGCTAGTGGGAATCTTGTGGTGTTTTTTGAACAAGGAGTAAATTCGATTTATATTTTAAAAGGATTACTGTTGTCACTGTGTGAAGATGGTGTATAGAATGAGAGGAAACAGTAAAACTAGTTAGGAAGCTGCTATCGTAATCAAGGTGAACAGGAAATAGTGAGAGATTATCTAAATTAGATTATATTTGAAAAGCAGAGCTATTAGGGATTGCTTATAGATTGGATGTGTGATGTAACAGAAAGAAAAGTCAAATAGATCAAAGTTGCTGGCTTGAGCAACAGGAGAAATGGTGGTACCATTTAGTGACATGGAAAAAGACTAGGTAAGGAGCAGATCAATGGGACCAGGGAGGAGCCAAAAGTTTCTTCATAGACATTAGGTCTAAGAGGCCTATGAGAGTTTCAGTGAGGAAGTCAGCTGGGCATATGGATAGAACAATATCAATAAAATTATCCCTAAGGCCCATTCCAACATTTGGAGTCCATTAAAAAATTATGAAAATGTACTGAGGAATTACTCCAGAAAGAAATTGTTCTTATTGAAAACACAATATGGTTCTGAGTTTAAAATGGTAAGCAAAACTTTACAGAATTTATCTCTCACAATGCTTAACAAAATGGGTTGGGGTGAGGGGGATAAAAATTCCAAGAACAACTATTAAGAAAAAACAACAGCAATAAGCTTCCAAAACTAGGAATAACAAAAGAAATGGAATATAATAACTTCACCACCATTCTCCAAAATTATTTTGGTAAAGTCACAAAATCCTGAGATCTGTCACTTATACCTCAAATATAGGAATAAATAAATCCAGAAATAGCCTTATCTTGTTATTCTCTGGTTAAAAAATTTTTAAAAAGACCGTTGTAGGAGAGAAAAATATAAAGTTAAGAAACTAAATAACAGGACTAACAATGTAATAAAAATAAGGCTTCAGGTCTATATACCAAATTGAGGAAATTGAAGTGCAAGGCAATCTCTCCATGGGATAGTATTTTTCATCTATCTAGATTGAATAAACTCTGGCATAGGAAGAAAAGGCAGAGCCCAGTTATTCTAATATTAACTGCAACTGCTTCACTAAGCCTTTCTCAATCATACACTTTTATACAACCACATAATACACTTTTATTCCCTCAGGCTACAAAAATATGGAAAAAATACAAAGTGACTACTTCTCACTCAGGGAGGAAAGTTACTCACCAAGGAAAAAGCTGGTGATAGATACAACAGAAAGAGATATTACTCACACTTTATCAGGAGAAATAACATGTCTGGAGGCACCCAAACATGCGCAGGATGAGAAGACACAGCAGAAAAACCATGTAAACAGATAGCAGAGGAAAAAGGAAGTGAAGAAGGAAGATAAGGAAAAGATAAAGAAAGAGGAGGATGAAGAGAAAGAGGAAGAGAGAAGAGGGTGACAGGAAACCAGAGGAGAGGGAGAAAAAGGAAGAGAAGACAGGGTGGAGAACGAGAAGGAAAAAAGGAGTAGCAGAGAGATGGCATAAAAACACAAAAAGTTTGAGTGAAATAAAATGTAACTCAGAATATTCTCTTTATTGTAGAATAACTTAACAAAAACATAATATCCATGAACAAATGATCAATGGTAAGATGATGAAACAACTGAATAAAATGAAGTTTGAGTCCTAAGAGATACACCAAGGTTCAAAACAATACCAATATCCAACTAATAAGTAAGTTAGAAACAGAAAAGGTCACAATAGAGACTGCTGAAAATCTAATTATTGACCAAAATAAAAATTTTGAAATAATCACAATGACTATTTTTGAAAAGAGAAGATCAAATCAGAAAGAAAGACAGAAAGAAAGAAAGAAAGAAAGAAAGAAAGAAAGAAAGAAAGAAAGAAAGAAAGAAAGAAAGAAAGAAAGAGGAAGAAAGANAGAAAGAAAGAAAGAAAGAAAGAAAGAAAGAAAGAAAGAAAGAAAGAGGAAGAAAGACAAGGATGGTCCAACATAAAAATAATTGGCATCCCTAAAGTTAAAAAATCAGTGAAGGAAAGAGGGAAGATGTTTATAATATAGTAGAATTTTCCTGAAATGAATAATTTAATCTATAATTTTAAGACGTATATGCTCTTTGAGGGATAGTTAATACAGAATGCTCAACACCAAAATACATCCTATGCAAGTTATTGAACTTCAGTGACAGAAAATATTTCATCTATATCTAGAACGACAGTACACATCATCGACAAGGTGCTAAATAAGACATGATAGAGACTTCCCAAGTGGGACATTCAATCAAAAGACAAGAAAGCAACGTGCTGAGAAAAGACAATGTGGCCCAAGACTATTATACCCAATTAAGATGTTAAGATGTAGTTCAAGAAAAATGGTCACCAGATGAAACTGTAATAAAGATATTCAGGAATATAGTCCTCATGAGCCTCCTTAAAAAAATCCAGCCAATCAAAAGGTGAATCAGAATAAAGAACTCAGGAAAGGAGAAGCTGCAGTGAAAGGACTGGTGGTGACTCCTGAATCTATCTGTAGAACTAATCAATAGTGAACCATGACATAAATTATAGCTGCACAGAGAATTCTAATATTCTAAATCTATGATGCATAAAGTCATTAATAAGTATTTGGAGGTAGGTGGAGAAAAGGAGATGGAAAGAAATGAGAGTACTGGTGTTCTTCTCTTCCAAAGCAGGAAATTAATAGAGACTGCCAAAAATTAAAAATTGTTTTGTTATTTATTATTTTTGAATCATTTTTATTTTAAAAATCACACCTATAATATGATTTTGCATGATAAAATTATTTCTATCTTTCCATAAATATGTGTATAGGAAAATATCTAAAATAATGTTCCCCAATGTTAACTGTTGTAATTTTTGTGTGGCAGAATTTGGTGGGACCCTTAATTTGCATATTTTTTCTATCATTTTAGTTCTTCATAATGAGCATGACTTTTATACAAACGTAATAAGACAGGGGAGGAGGAGGAATAGAGAGAGGTCAGTTAACAGATATAAAATTACAGCTACATGAGAGCTCTAGTGTTCTACAGCTCTGTAGGGTTATTATGGTTAACAGTACTTTATTGTACATTTCAAACAGCTAGAAGAGAGGGTTTTGAATGTTCCCAACACAAAGAACCAATAAATGTTTGAGGTGATAGATGTACTAATTACACTGGGCATAGTGGCTGACATCCTTAATCCCAACACTTTGGGAGACTGATCTGGGAGCATTGCTTGAGTTCAGGAGTTTGAGACCAGCCCGGGCAACTAGTAAGATTGCATCTCCAGATGTAAAATACACTAATTACCTTGATTTGATTCTTACACATGGTTTACATATATCAAAATAACACACTGTACCCCATAAAGATGTACAATTATTATATGTTGATTAAAATAATGAATAAAACAAAAGTAATAAGATAATTTTTGAGAAAACAAAGCAAATAAATGTGACAAGATATGATTAATTCTAGGAATTCTAGGTGGTCATAATATGAAAGATTGTTATTTTCTTCATTGTACTTTTTATATTTTTAATTTTACTATTTTAATTTTAAAACAGAAAAAAAATTTATGCTATATTTTTCATAATTCGATCTGACCTAAATGACGTTTCACCTCACCTTCCATTTCACAAATTACATACCAGAATAATGGACAGGATAAGTGGGAGTTTGAATTAGTCCAAGCTTTCCTCTTCAAGTTACATGCCCTAGTGTTAGTTAGCATCAGCACAGAGAGGTGATATCCTTTTCTGTGTGCAAATGTGCCTTTTGCTCAGCAAGGCTGTAAGCCCAGATTGCTGTCTACCAGAGGAAGTACCTTTTTCTAATTCATACAAAATTGCCATATAGGGTAATTATGATCTTCATTTGCTTAATCAGATTCTGAAAAGAACAAATTCAGATTTTATTAGGACAAAGTAGAAAATGTTTTAAGGGAAAATAATAAAATTTTGGAATTGAGAAAAATTTTCCTAGAAATAACTACAAAATGTTATTTCAATACATTTTTTTTTTTTTTTGAGACAGAGTCTTGCTCTGTCACCCAGGCTGGCATGCAGTGGTATGATCTCAGTTCACTGCAACCTCCACCTCCCGGGTTCAAGCGATTTACCTGCCTCAGCCTCCCGAGTAGCTGGGACTACTCGGTACCCGCCACCATGCCTGGCTAATTTTTTGTATTTTTAGTAGAGACAGGGTTTGACCATGTAAGCCAGGATGGTATTGATCTCCTGACCTCGTGATCTGCCTGCCTTGGCCACCCAAAGTGCTGGGATTACCAGTGTGAGCCACCCTGCCTGGCTATTTCAATACTTTTATAGTTGTGAGAATTTTACAATGTCTTTGGTTGATGTCTTCTGTTTAACAGATTGAATTATGTTATTCACCCAAATGAGGAGTCTGAAGGGACTGTATCTTTTGGAAAATAAAGATTAATAATGTATTTTATGAAACACTAGAACTAACTACATTGCTATACTATAGAATTATCTGAACACCAAAAACAGGAATAATTTCACTGTGTCTATTAAGGCCTCCATCTGTGATGGAGGTCTGGTTTCTTTTAATAAACACTCAGAGCGATCAAACAAGGCAACTTCCCGTTTTTAAGTTTTTTTTGGTTTTGTTTTGTTTTTTTGTAGAGTCTGTAGGTTTTTCTATATCAGATCATGCTGTCTGCAAACAGGGACAATGTGATATCCTCCTTTCTAATTTGGATGACCGTTATTTCTTTCCCCTGCCTAATTACTTTGGCTAGGCCTCCCTGTATTACATTAAATAAGAGTGGTGAGAATGGATGTTCTTGTTTTGCTATTGTTCTTAGAGAAAAAACTTTCAGCTGTTCCCTATTCAATAAGATGTTAGCTGTGGATTTATCATATATGGCCTTTATTACTTGAGGTACTTTCCTTCTATACTTAACTTACTAAGAGGATTTTTTTATTATGAAAAGTTTTTTATCAAAAGTTTTTTCTGCATCTATTGAGATGATCACATGTTTTTTGCCCTTCATTCTACAGATGTGATGTGACATTTATTGATTTGCACATTTTGAAGCCTCCTTGTATTCTTGGGATAAATTCAACTTGATCATGGGGGATGTGTTGTTTTTGATGTGTTGTTTGATTCAATTAGTTGGTATTTTGTTGAATGTTTTTTGTGTCTGTGTTCATTAGGGATATTGGCCTGTAGTTTTCCTTTTTTGTTGTGTTCTTATCTGGTTTTGGTATCAGGATTATGCTGGTCTCATAGAATGAGTTAGAAAGAATTTCCTCTGCTTCAATTTTTTTGAATAGTTTGAGAATAGTTATTATAAATTCTTCTTTAAAGGTTCAGAAAAATTCAGTGGTGAAGCCATCTGGTCCTGGACTTTGCTTTACTGGAAGACTTTACTACTGATTCAATCTCGTTACTTGTTATTGGTCTTTTCAGGATTTTTAGTTACTTCTTGTTTCAATCTTGGTAGGTTGTATGCATCTAGGAATTTATCCATTTCCTGTAGGTTTTTGAATTTATTGGCCTATAGTTGTTCATAGTAGTTTCTAATAATCCTTTGTATTTCTATGATATCCCTTGTAAAATCTTTTTGCATTTCTTATTTTATTTATTTGGGTTTCTTTCTTTCTTTCTTTTTTTGAGACAGTTTCACTCTTGTTGCCCAGGCTGGAGTGCAATGGCACAATCTCAGCTCACTGCAACCTCTGCCTCCCAGGTTCAAGTAATTCTCCTGCCTCAGCCTCCTGAGTAGCTGGGATTACAGGTGCACACCACTACGCCCAGCTAATTTTTTTGTTTTTTTAGTGGAGACAGGTTTCACCATGTTGGCCAAGCTGGTCTCAAACTCCTGACCTTGGGCGATCCATCTGCCTTGGCCTCCCAAAGTGCTGGGATTACAGACATGAGCCACCACACCCAGTCTTCAGTTTTTTTCTTAGTTTAGCTAATGGTTTATTGATTTTGTTTATCTTTTTGAAGTACAAGCTTATTGTTTCATTGATCGTTTATGTTATTTTTTAGTCTCAATTTTGTTTATTTCTGCTTTGATCTTTATTATATCTTTCCTTCTGCCAATTTTAGCTTTGGTTTATTCTTGCTTTTCTAGTTCCTTGAGATGCACTGTTAGGTTGTTTATTTAAAATCTTTCTATTTCTGATGTAGGCAAGTTTATAGCACTTACTGTGTATTAGTTCATTTTCATGCTGCTGATAAAGATGTACCTGAGACTGGGTAATTTATAAAGAAAAAAGAGGTTTAATGAACTCACAGCTCCACATGGCTTGGAAGGCCTCACAATCATGGCAGGAGGTGAAAGACAGGTCTTAAATGGCGGCAGGCAAGAGAGAGAATGAGAACCAAGTGAAAGGGGTTTCCCCTTATAAAACCATCAGATTTCATGAGACTTATTGACTATCACAAGAACAGTATGGGAGAAACTGCCCCCATGATTCAATTATCTCCCACTAGGTCCCTCATACAACATGTGGGAATTATGGGAGCCACAATTCGAGATGAGATTTGAGTGGGGATGCAGCCAAATCACATCATACTGCTATAAACTTGGCTCTTAATATTGCTTTTGCTGTGTTTCATTGGTTTTGTTACATTGTACTTTTATTTTCATTTGTTTCGAGGAATGTTTAAATTTAATTATTAATTTCTTTCTTCACCAATCAGTCATTCTGAAGCAGGTTGCTTAATTTCCATTCATTTTTATAGTTTAAGTGTTCCTTTTGGTATTGATGTCTGGTTTTATTTCATTGTGGTCAGATTATGTATTTGATATATTTCCATGTGTAAAAAAATTTGAGACTTTTTTTGTGTTCTTAACATATGGTCAATCCTGGAGAATATTCCAGGAGCTGATGAAAATAATGTATTATATGTTCTGCAGCCATTGGGTGAAATGTTCTGTAAATGTTTGTTAGGTTCATTTGGTCTACAGTGGAATTTTAAATCTGATATTTATTTGTTGATTTTCTGTCAGGATGATCTCTTTAATGCTGAGAGTGGAGTGTTGAAACCCTCAACTATCATTGCATCGGGATCTATCACTTCCTTTAGATGTAATATTTGCTTTATATATGTGGGAGTTGTGTGGTTGGGTGCATATATATTTACAATTGTTATATTCTCTTGCTGAATTGACCCCTTTATTGTTATACAATGGGTACTTGTTTGCCTCTTTTTACAGCTTTTAACTTAAAGACGTTTGTTTTGTCTGACATAAGTATAGCTATTTCTGCTCACTTTTGGTTTCCATTCGCATGAAATAACTTTTTCCATCCTTGCGCTTTCAGTCTATGTGTGTCTTTGCAGTTGAGGTGAGTTTCTTGCAGGTGGTATATAGTTGGGTCTTTCTTTATCCATTCAGCCAGTCTATATTTTTCAAGTGAGGAATTTAATCCATTTACATTCCAGGTTAATATAGATAAGTGAGAACTTTTGTCATTTTATTGACTGCTTTCTTGTTGTTTGGTATTCCTTTGCTCCTTACATCTTCTCTTATTGTTTATTTTTGTGGTTGGGTGGTTTTCTGCAATGATAAGGTTTGATTCTTTTCTCTTTCTCCTTTGTGTATTGGTTGTACCTGTGAGTTTTTATAGTTTCACATACTTTTATGATGGTGGTTATTGTCTTTTCACTTCCAGATGTAAGACTCCCTTAAGTATTTCTTGTAAGGCCAGTCTAGTGATGATAAATTCCCTTAGTTTTTACTTGTCTGTGAAGAGGTTTTGTTTATCTTTTATTTCAGAACTACAGACTTCCTTGGTATAATATACTTGGTTAGCAGTTTTTTTCTTTCAATACTTTGAATATATCATCTAATTATCTCCTGGCCTGTAAGATTTCTGTGGAGAAATTCATTGTTAGTCTAATGGAGATTCCATTATATGTGACTTGATGGTTTTTCTCTTGCTGATTTAAATTCTTTCTTTGTCTTTGACTTTTGACAATTTGACTGTAACATGCCTTGGAGAGAACCTGTTTGGATTGGATCTATTTAGAATTTTTTTAGTTTCCTGGGCCTGATGTCCATCTCTCTCCCAAGACTTGAGAGGTTTTCTGTTATTATTTCATTAAATATGTTTTCCTCACTTTTTTCTTCTCCTTTTAGAATGCCCATCATACAAATATTTGTTTGCTTAATGGTGTCCCATAAATCATGTAGGCTTTCTTCATTTTTTGTTTTGCTTTGTCTGCCTATATTATTTCAAGAGATGTATCTTCAAGTTTAGAAATTCTTTCTTCTGCTTGGTCTAGTCTGTTGTTGAAACTCTCTATTGTGTTTTTTATTTCATTCATTGATTTCTTCAGCTCTAGGATTTTCATTTCATTCTTTTTAATGATATCTTTTGTTGAATTTCTCATTAAAATCATGAATTATTTTCCTGATTTCATTGAATTGTCTATTCATGTTCTCTTATATCTCATTGAGTCACCTTAGGATTATTGTTTTGAATTCTTTTTCTGGTATTTCATGAATTTCCTTATGACTGGTTTCTGTTACAGGAAAATTATTGTTTTCCACTGGAGGTGACGTGTTTCCTTGCTTTTTCATGGTTGATGCGTCCCTACATTGATTTCTATGCATCTTGGGGGAAAGTCCCCTCTTTCCATTTTATGGAGTAGGTTTTGCAGGGAAGGACTTACTTGTACGAATGGGTCTTGGAGTGCTAGTTCAGTGGGGTGGTTCTAGGTGGGCTTTGGTTCTAGGTGGATGCATTAGTGTAGTCTCTGTGTAGATTCTTTAGCTGTAATCTATACAAGTGGCATTTGCAAGTTTCTCAGTGGCCTAGGTTAAGACAGTTTGCAGTGACAGTGTTGTGCTTTGCCAAGGGTGGGCTTGCCAGGCTATTTCTCATGTAGAGAGTGTGTGTATTCACATGGTAGGTCAGCCAACTGCATTCTGACTCACTGGGGTTGGAGCTGTGGGGCTATTACTCCAGCCAGGAACACAAGCACATGGTTGCTCAGTCAACCTGGGGGCATTGCTGCCAGGAGCAACTTGTGGGGCTGTTTTTCAGGCCTAGGATGTGAGTGCACAGTTACTTGGCTGACCTGGGGGTGTGCCCACCAAGGGCAATCTGTGAGACTCTTTCTTAGACCCATATTGGAGATGCAGGGTCATTGGGCGCCAGGAGCAAGTTTGTGGGGGTTGAGGGTACTATGGGGCTGTTATGTAGGTTCTGAGAGCAAGTATGTAGCCATTCCATTGGCCCCAGAGTGTATCAGCTGCTTGGAAGCTCAGGGTCTCCCATATAGGGGAGTATGTGCAGCAGCTTAGCTGACTCAAGAGTATGTTCATCCTGGGCAGGACTGGCAGACTGTTCCTTTGACTGGAAGTGTAGCCAATCCTGGGCCCAGAGTCCACACAGCTGGTTTTGTAGCATTCAGTCACCTATGTGGGCCTTGCATAATGAAAATGGAGCCTGAGTGCTAGAGAGGTACAGCAGCTACTCGCCCTCAGAGAAGGGTGCACTCCAGAGGTATGGAGTTTCGAGGTGGCTCTGGTTTCATGATGGTACGTGCTGCAGCAGTGTGGCTCACAGGGAGTGTGTTGGGGCTGGAGAGTGCATACCTCGTGCTCCTAATCTGGGGCAGTACAACTGCCTGAATTCCCAGCAGCACTCCAAACTGGGCTCAGGGCTTATGAGGACTGTTTTATTCTCCTGTAGTATGGAACACAGGTGTTTGTTATGGCAGTAAGGGCTGGTGGGGATCTTCTGCTTACCTTTTCCTTGCAATAGAAAGTCCACCCTGTCTCCAGGCCTATCCAATCTAGGTTGTGAGAAATGGGATTTAAGAGGCCATGTGCCTCCAAGCTGCCCTCCTGGACTTTCACCCACCACAGTGCGCCTCCAGCCCTCCACTGCAGCCCAGTGCTCTCTTCTTTGACACTCCAGTCAAATATTAGCATTTATACATTGTCCTGGTCCTGTCCTATGGGGAAGACAAGTGCCAGGCATCTCTAGTCAGCCACTTTGCTGGCTTCTCTCTCATATTAGTTTTATGTGCCTATTTTAAACACACACACACACACACACACACATATATACAACTATTTCTACAATAATATTCCAAGGTTACATCTAAGTCATCTAAATGAAACAAGCTGGAGAAAAGAATTCCATTTTGAAATTATTCTACTTGATTCTGTTTCCACTGCCAGTTCTCTGAAGGCATATTAATTATCTGGGCTATTTGGAAGCACTTGAATTATTTGAAGAATTGCCAGATCACTCATCTTCAGCATTTCTTTGTGTAGCATCCAGGAATAATGGCTGAGGGAGTTACATTTTGTTCTCCTTTTTTCTGCACATTCATTCAGTTTCTCAGTAGTATATGAAGTGTTCTTGAAACTCATGGCAAATTAATGGGCTTTTCACATAGCATTTTAAAAGATCAGCAAATTTCAGTATTTTAGCACTTACATAACAATGTATTTTTACTGGCTTTAAGGTTACAATTAAAATTTTTTCTTAAGCACCTTAAGGAATTTCAAATACTACATCAAAAACATCAGTTCAAAAGGCAGTTTTCCAAACAATGTTAATTAATGTTTGTGATATGGGAAGGAGGCAGGGAAGTGTTGGGTAGACAAGGGGTAGGGGGGAGTGTCCCTGGTGAGGGCTCCACCCTCAGGCCTCTGCCCACAGGCATAAGTGAGAACAGGCACTCCTATTTTTATGCTCAAATGTTGCATTTTCAAAGACCACTCTGGCCCACCACGCCCCGCCTCCTGTGCCCATATAAACCTGAGGCCTCGGTGGGCACACACAGAAGCAGCTGAACATTGAGACCAGCAGACCAGCAGACCAGTGATGGTGGAATGACGTGGTAGAGAAAGAGAGAAGAGGACAGACGTCCAGATGCCAAGAGTAGTTTGGCTGGGGGTGGTTGGAGAAGAGTCTGGCTGCTGGGCGGCCCGACTCCAGGGGAAAAACACCTTCCCACTTCATACCCCCTTCCAGCTCCCCATCGTCCTCACTGAGAGCCACCTCCACCACGCTGTAAAACCTGGCACTCTTCCTTTGAGCCCACAAGTGATCTGATTCTTTTGGGACACTGAGTCAGAGCTGGGGATACAGAAGGCTGTCACACTGGCCCTCTGCCCTTGCAATAAAGCAGAGTCCATTGAGCTGATTAACACACAAGCCATCTGCAGATGGCAAAGCTGAAAGGGCTTTGTAACACTGGCGATGCAGGCTGCCAACCAGCTCCTAGATACTGCAGTGGGGCTGACAGCCTGAAGCGCTCACCCTGGCCTCTGCACCTGCCTGTCTGCAGGCTCCCCCAGGGGGTTGAGCTGCAGGGCTACCGAGCAGGTGAGTCATTCCCCTGCTGCATGTCCTGTGAGGGGAATCAGGGAACTCTCCTATTTCACTTGCATTAATAGTCTGAGAGCTTTTAAATATTGATTCTTTCTGAATTTATTTGCTGGAAAGATGTTTATAAAAAGATGAAAGTAAAGAAACAACACTTCTGAATCTTAATAATTTTGTCATTCTGAATAGAGTACATAGTAATAATAAAAGCTCACTCTACTACAGTAGATGTGATTTAATTTTCATAATGATATTAAACAGATTCTTATTGAATTCATCTGTGAGCTCTTGGTCAAGCTACTTAATCTCTCTGTACCTGGAATTTTGATTGAATAATTTTGTGAGTATTTATCAAGTATGTGTGATGTACTACACAAGGAAGAGAAAACAGCTATAAAAAAGAAATGAGGAATATCTTTATATATTTGGTTTTTAAATTTTAAAAAAATAATTTCCACTGTTATTTCAGATTCAGGGGTACATGTGCTGGTTTGCTACTTGGGTATATTGTATGACGCTGAGGTTTGGGATATGAATCATTCCATCATTCAGGCAGTGAGCATAGTACCCAATAGTTAGCTTTTCAACCCTTGCCCCCTCCCTTCCTCCTCCCTCTAGTAGTTCCAGAGTCTATTATTTCCATCTTTATGTCCACAAGTACACAATATTTAGCTCCTACTTTGTGTATATTGTTATTAAGTGATCTCAGAAAAACTTTTAATTGAAGTTTAAGTTTTTCAATTGATGTAATTATTTAACTAAATTTTATATTTAAGAGAAAAAAAGCAAGTAAAGAGGAGCATGTCTAGTAAGTTTCCACTAATCTAAGAAAAAGAGAGGGATACAAATAAGAAAAAGAGCTAAAAAAAGAACTACCTTTCAAACCTGCAATCCCATTACTGAGTACATACCCAGAGGAAATAAAGCATTCTGCCATAAAGACTTATGCATGCATATGTTCATTGCAGCACTATTCACAATAGCAAAGACATGGAATCAACCTAAATACCCATCAATGACAGATTTGATAAGGAAAATGTGGTAAGTATACACCATGGAATGCTATACAGGCATAAAAAAGAATGACATAACACAGGAACACAAATGGAGCTAGAGGCCATTATCCTTAGCAAACTAATGAAGGAACAGAATGTTCTCACTTGTAAGTGGGAGTTAAATGATGAGAGCCCATGAACACAAAGAAGGGAACAACAGACGCTGGGGCCTACTTGAGGATAGCAGGAAGGAGAGGATCAGAAAAAACAACATTGGGTACTAGGTTTAGTACCTGGTTGATGAAATAATCTGTATAACAAACCCTTGTGACATGAGTTTACCTATATAACAAACCTGCACATGTACCCCAGAACTTAAAATAAAAGTTAAAGAAAATCTATGATACAAACCCTCAACAAACTGGAAGACAAAGTGCCTGGTAAGGAGAATTTTTTGTAAATTCTGTAAAAAAAAAAAAAGTGTACAAATGCAGGAGTCCCCTTTAAGACCAGAAACAAGCTACACATTTCTGTTTTCACAGCTTTCACTTAGCACTGTACTAGAGCAAGGTTGTCCAATCTTTTGGTTTCCCTGGGCCACATTGGAAGAAGAATTGTCTTAGGTCACACACAAAATACACTAACACTAGTGACAGCTGATGAACTAAAGAAAAACATTACCAAAAAAAAACTCAAAATGTTTTAAGAAAGGTTACGAATTTGCATTGGGCCGCATTTAAAGCTGTCCTGGGTTGCATGCAGCCCAGGGCCATGGGTTGGACAGGCTTGAGAGTCCAGCAAGTACAATATGCAAGAAAAAGAAACAAAAACCCATGCTTGGAAAGGAAGAAAAACATCATCATACACAGATGATGTGATTTTTCTTTGTAGAAAAAAAAAAAAAAAACTACAGGTAATTTTTAGAATTAGAAGCACAAGGTTCCTGAATACAGAAGCAATATCCCAAATTCGTTTATATTACTCTATACCAGAATCAAGTGGAAAATTTTAGAGAGATTATTTCATTTACAAAAACCATAAACAATATAAAGGATCTAGAAATAAATCTAACAAAAGACATTTAAGGACATTGGGGAAAAATACAAACATGTATTCAAAATTTTATAGAAGACGTAAATAAATGGAGACATACGACTATGCTAGTGAGATGTGAGGCTCAATAGCATGTCGGTTCTCTTGTATTCTTGTGTGTAAATTGTCAAGCTAATTCTAAAATATTTATAGAAATAAAAAGTGTAAATTTAGTGTACGACTCTTTTGTAGACTTTTCTGGTATATCAAAACCTGTATAGGGCTAAATGAAGATACATGACACATTCCTGGATAGGATACCTTAGTCTAGTAAAGATGTCTATTTTCCACAAATGCATACAAAAATTTTACATGGTTTCAGTCAAACCCAGATTGGGATTTTTGAAAAACTTAATGAAATAGTTCTAAAATTTATCTGAAAGAGACAAAATGTCTGAAAGGCAAAGGAAGTTACATAAAAGCATATAAAAACAAACATACGCCTTCTGATCACAAAATTTATGATGAAGTTACAATATTTTGTGTTGTAATTCTAGTACTGCAGAGGACCCAAAGTACTGAATATACAGTTCAGAAATAGACTCTCATTTTTAATATAGTCACCCCGCTCTCTTTTGATTATTGTCTGCATAGAATATCTTTTCCCACTCTTTTGTTTTTAACCTATGTGTGTCTTAGTTTGAAAGTGAGTCTCTGGGGAGCAGTTCCAAGATGGCCGAATAAGAACTGCTCCAGGCTACAGCTCCAACGTGAAAGACACAGAAGACGGGTGATTTCTGCATTTCCAACTGAGGTACTGGGTTCATCTCACTGGGGCATGTTGGACAGTGGGTGCAGGACAGTAAGCGCAGCCCATGGAGGAGAGCCGAAGCAGGGCAAGTCATCACCTCACCCAGGAAGTGCAAGGGGTAAGGGAATTCCCTTTCCTAGCCAAGGGAAACTGTTTCACACAGCACCTGGAAAATCGGATCACTCCCATCCTAATACTGCACTTTTCCAAGGGTCTTAGCAAACAGCACACCAGGAGATTATGTCCCGCACCTGACTCAGAGGGTCCCATGCCCACAGGGCCTCCCTCATTGCTAGCACAGCAGTCTGAGATCTAACTGCAAGGTGGCAGTGAGGCTGGGGGAGGTGCACCCACCATTGCTGAGGCTTCGGTAGGTAAACAAAGTGGCCGGGAAGCTCAAACTGGGTGAAGCCCATTGCAGCTCAAGGAGGCCTGCCTGCCTCTGTAGACTCCATCTCTGGGGACAGGGCATAGCCAAACAAAAGGCAGCAGAAACATCTGAAGATTTAAATGTCCCTGTCTGACAGCTTTGAAGAGAGTAGTGGTTCTCCCAGCATGGAGTTTGAGATCTGAGAATGGACAGACTGCCTCCTCAAGTGGGTCCCTGACCCCCGAGTAGCCTAACTGGGAGGCACTCCCCAGAAGGGGCAGACTGACACCTCACACAGCTGGGTACCCCTCTGAGACGAAGCCTCCAGAGGAATGGTCAGGCAGCAGCATTTGCTGTTCAGCAATATTTGCTGTTCTGCAGCCTCCGCTGCTGATACCCAGGCAAACAGGGTCTGGAGTGGACCTCCAGCAAACTTCAACAGACCTGCAGCTGAGGGTCCTGACTGTTAGAAGGAAAACTAACCAATAGAAAGGACATCCACACCAAAATACCGTCTGTACATCACCATCAACAAAGACCAGAGGGAGATAAAACCACAAAGATGGGGTAAAAACAGAGCAGAAAACCTGAAAATTCTAAAAATCAGAGTGCCTCTCCACCTCCAAAGAAACGCAGCTCCTCACCAGCAATGGAACAAAGCTTGGCAGAGAATGACTTTGATGAGTTGACAGAAGAAGGCTTCAGACAATCAAACTTATCTGAGCTAAAGGAGGAAGTTTGAACCCATCGCAAAGAAGCTAAAAACCTTGAAAAAAGATTAGACGAATGCCTAACTAGAATAACCAATGTAGAGAAGTCCTTAAATGGCCTGATAGAGCTGAAAACCATGGCACGAGAACTATGTGACAAATGCACAAGCCTCAGTAACTGATTCAATCAACTGGAAGAAAAGGTATCAGTGATTGAAGATCAAGTGAATGAAATGAAGTGAGAAGAGAAGTTTAGAGAAAAAAGAGTAAAAAGAAATGAACAAAGCCTCCAAGAAATAGGGGACTATGTGAAAAGACCTCTGCACCAAGGAGACCTGATAGACATCTACAGAACTCTCCACCCCAAATCAACAGAATATACATTCTCCTCAGCACCACATTGCACTTATTCCAAAATTGACCACATAGGTGGAAGTAAAGCACTCCTTAGCACATGTAAAATAACAGAAATTATAACAAACTGTCTCTCAGACCACAGTGCAATCAAACTAGAACTCAGGATTAAGAAACTCACACAATACCGCTCAGCTACATGGAAACTGAACAAACTGTCCTGAATGACTACTGGGTACATAACAAAATGAAGGCAGAAGTAAAGATGTTCTTTGAAACCAATGTGAACAAAGATACAACATACCAGAATCTCTGGGACACATTTAAAGCAGTGTGTAGAGGGAAACTTATAGCACTAAATGCCCACAAGAGAAAGCAGGAAAGATCTAAAATTGACTCCCAAGCATTACAATTAAAAGAACTAGAGAAGCAAGAGGAAACACATTCAAAAGCTAGCAGAAGGCAAGAAATAACTAAGATCAGAGCAGAACTGAAAGAGACAGAGAAACAAAAACCCTTCAAAAAACTCAATGAATCCAGTAGCTGGTTTTTTGAAAAGATCAAATTGATAGACTGCTAGCGAGACTAATAAAGAAGAAAAGAGAGAAGAATCAAACAGATGCAACAAAAAATGATAAAGGGGATATCACTACCAACCCCACAGAAATACAAACTACCATCAGAGAATACTGTAAACACCTCTACACAAATAAACTAGAAAACCTAGAAGAAATGGATAATTCCTGGACACATACACTCTCCCAAGACTAAACCAGGAAGAAGTTGACTCCCTGAATAGACAAATAACAGGCTCTGAAATTGAGGCAATAATTTAATAGCCTACCAACCAAAAAAAGTCCAGGACCAGATGGATTCACAGCTGAATTCTACCAGAGGTACAAGGAGAAGCTGGTACCATTCCTTCTGAAACTGTTCCAATCAATAGAAAAAGAGGGAATCCTTCCTAACTCATTTTATGAGGCCAACATCATCTTGATACCAAAGCCTGGCAGAGACACAACCAAAAAAGAGAATTTTAGACCAATATCCCTGATGAACATTGATGCAAAAATCCTCAATAAAATACTGGCAAACCAAATCCAGCAGCACATCAAAAAGCATATCCACCATTATCAAGTGGGCTTCATCCCTTGGATGCAAGACTGTTTCAACATACACAAATCAATAAACATAATCCAGCATATAAACAGAACCAAAGACAAAAACCACATGATTATCTCAATAGATGCAGAAAAGGCATTTGACAAAATTCAAGAGCCCTTCATGCTAAAAACTCTCAATAAATTCGGTATTGATGGAATGTATCTCAAAATAATAAGAGCTATTTATGACAAACCCACAGCCAATATCATACTGAATGGGCAAAAACTGGAAGCATTCCCTTTGAAAACTGGCACAAGACAGGGATACCCTCTCTTACCACTCCTATTCAACATAGTGTTGGAAGTTCTGCCAGGGCAATCAGGCAGGAGAAAGAAATAAAGGGTATTCAATTAGGAAACGAGGAAGTCAAATTGTCCCTGTTTGCAGATGACATGATTGTATATTTAGAAAGTCCCATCGTTTCAGCCCCAAATCTCCTTAAGCTGATAAGCAACTTCAGCAAAGTCTCAGGATACAAAATCAATGTGCAAAAATCACAAGCATTCTTATACACCAATTACAGACAAGCAGAGAGCCAAATCATGAGTGAACTCCCATTCCCAATTGCTTCAAAGAGAATAAAATACCTAGGAATCCAACTTACAAGGGATGTGAAGGACCTCTTCAAGAACTACAAACCACTGCTCAATGAAATAAAAGAGGACACAAACAAATGGAAGAACATTCTATGCTCATGGATAGGAAGAATCAATATCATGAAAATGTCCATACTGACTAATTTATAGATTCAATGCCATCCCCATTAAGCTACCAATGACTTTCTTCACAGAATTGGATAAAACTAAAGTTCATATGGAACCAAAAAAGAGCCCACATTGCCAAGACAATCCTAGGCCAAAAGAACAAAGCTGGAGGCATCACGCTACCTGACTTCCCACTATACTACAAGGTTATGGTAACCAAGACAGCATGGTACTGGTACCAAAACAGAGATATACACCAATGGAATAGAACAGAGCCCTCAGAAATAACACCACACATCTACAGCCATCTGATCTTTGACAAACCTGACAAAAACAAGAAATGGGGAAAGGATTCCCTATTTAATAAATGGTGCTGGGAAAACTGGCTAGCCATATGTAGAAAGCTGAAACTGGATTCCTTCCTTACACCTTATACGAAAATTAATTCAAAATGGATTAGAGACTTAAATGTTAGACCTAAAACTATAAAAATGCTAGAAGAAAACCTACTTGGTGCCATTCAGGACAAAGACGTGGGTCTAAAACACTAAAAGCAATGGCAACAAAAGCCAAAATTGACAAATGGGATCTAATTAAACTAACGAGCTTCTGCACAGAAAAAGAAACTACCATCAGAGTGAACAGGCAACCTACAGAATGGGAGAAAATTTTTGCAATCTACTTATCTGACAAAGGGCTAATATCCAGAACCCACAAAGAACTCAAAAAAATTTCCAAGAAAAAAACAAACAACAACCCTATCAAAAACTGGGCAAATGATATGAACAGACACTTCTCAAAAGAAGACATTTATGCAGCCAACAGACACATGAAAAAAATGCTCATCATCACTCGCCATCAGAGAAATGCAAATGAAAACCTCAATGAGATACCATCTCACACCAGTTAGAATCACGATCATTAAAAAGTCAAGAAACAACAGGTGCCAGAGAGGATGTGGAGAAATAGGAACACTTTTACACTGTTGGTGGGACTGTAAACTAGTTCAACCATTGTGGAAGACAGTGTGGTGATTCCTCAGGGATCTAGAACTAGAAATACCATTTGACCCAGCCATCCCATTACTGGGTATATACCCAAAGGATTATAAATCATGCTGCTGTAAAGACACATGCACATGTATGTTTATTGCAGCACTATTCACAATAGCAAAGACTCGGAACCAACCCAAATGTCCATCAATGACAGACTGGATTAAGAAAATGTGGCACATATACACCATGGAATACTATGCAGCCATAAAAAGGATGAGTTCATGTCCTTTGTCGGGACATGGATGCAGCTGGAAACCATCATTCTCAGCAAACTATCACAAGAACGGAAAACCAAACACTGCATGTTCTCATTCATAGGTGGGAATTGAACAATGAGACACTTGGACACAGGAAAGGGAACATCACACACTGGGGCCTGTCATGGGGTGTGGGGAGGGGGGAGGGATAGCATTAGGAGATATACCTAATGTAAATGACAAGTTAATAGGTGCAGAACACCAACATGGCACATGTATACATATGTAACAAACCTGCACATTGTGCACATGTACCCTAGAACTTAAAGTACAATAAAAAATGTAAAGAAAAAGAAATTGCCACAACCACTTCAACCTTCACCAACCACCACCCTGATCATTCAGCAGCCATCAACATCAAGGCAAAGCCTTCCACCAGCAAAAAGATTACAACTTGCTGAAGACTCAGATGATCACTAGCATTTTTAAGAAATAAAGTATTTCAAATTAAAGTAAAAAAAAAAAGTGAATCTCTGTAGACAGCATGTAGTTGGATCTTGGTGTTGCTTTTTTAAAAAATCCATTCTGCCAATCTGTTTTTGGACTGAGGAGTTTAATCCATTTACATTTAAAGTAATTACTGATGGGGAAGGACTTACAATTGTCATTTTGTTATTTGTTTTCTTTACGTGTTATCCTTTTTCCCCCTTGTTGCTTCCATTATCCCCTTTGTGTTTAGTTTATTTTTTTATGACACTGTGATTCCTTTCTCATTTTTTGTGTATATTCTGTAGATATTTTTCTTTCTTATTACCATGCTGATTACATATAACATCCTAAGTTATAGTAATCTACTTTAAACTGATACCATTTTAACTTGAATCACATACAAAGCCTTACTCCTTTACACCTCCACCCCTGTATGTTAATGATGTCACAAGTTACACATTTATATATTGTGTACCCAATAACATAAATTTATAATTTTTATGCTAATATGGTTTGGCTCTGTGTCCTCATGCAAATCTAAAGTCAAATTGTAATCCCCATGTGTCAGGAGAGGGACCTGGTAGATCATGGGGGGAATTTTCCCCATGCAGTTCTCAAGATAGTGAGTGAGTTTTCATGAGATCTGATGGTTTAAAAGTATGCACTTCCTCCCTTGTTGTCTCTCTCCTGCTGGCTTGTGAAGAAGGTGCTTGCTTCTCCTTCACCTTCTGCCATAATTATGTTTCCTAATGCCTCCCCAGCCATCTGGAGCTGTGAGTCAATAAAACCTCTTTTCTTTATAAATTACCCAGGCTCAGGTAGTTATTTATAGCAGTGTGAAAACAGACTAACATATATGCTTTTGTCTTTTAAATCTTGTGGAAGAATAAAAAGTGGAGTTATGGCTGGGCATGGTGGCTCACGCCTGTAATCCCAGCATTTTGGGAGGCTGAGGATGACAGATCATGAGGTCAGGAAATCGAGACCATCCTGGCTAACACTGTGAAACCCCATCTCAACTAAAAACACAAAAAATTAGCTGGGTGTGGTGGCGGGGGCCTGTAGTCCCAGCTACTCAGGAGCCTGAGGCAGGAGAATGGTGTGAACCCAGGAAGCGGGGTTTGCAGTGAGCTGAGATCACGCCACTGCACTCCAGCCTGGGTGACAGAGCAAGACTCTGTCTCAAAAAAAAAAAAAGAAAGAAAGAAAGAAAGAAAGAAAGAAAGAAAGATAGTGGAGTTACATGCCAAAATTATGATAATATTGGTTCTTATATTTGTTCATGTAGCTACTTATGATGGACAGCATTATACTTGAATGTGGTTTTGAGTAACTCTCTAGTATCCTTTCACTTCAACTTGAAGGACTTCCTTTAGTATTTCTTGTGGGGCAGATCTAGAGGCAATAAACTCCCTCAGTTACTATTTATCTTAATGTCTTAATTTTTCCCTCATTTCTGAAGGACAGTTTTGTCAGATGCAGGATTCTCAGTTGACAGATTTTTCTTTTTTCAGTACTTTAAATATATCATTCAACTGCCTTCTGGCCTGCAACATCCATTGATAATCTTATCATCAATGTGACATCCGTTGATAATCTTATTAAGGATCCCTTGCACACGACGTGTTGCTTTTTTTTCTTGTTGCTTTTAAGATTATGTCCTTGTCTTTAGCTTTTGACTGTTTGACTATAACATATCTGAGTGTGGGTCTCTTTAGATTTATTTTACTTGGTGCTCACGGAGCTTCTTGGAGTTCCTCAAACTTGGAAATAGTTTGACCCTTATTTCTTCAAATAAGTTCTCTTCCTCCTTTTCTCTCTCTTCTCCTTCTTTTCCATGTTAACTCTTTAAGTATATTTAAAGTCTTTATCTAGTAAATCTGATGCCGATGTTTCTTCACAGGTGATTTCTGAAGATTTATTTTGTTCCTTAGAATGGACCATATTTTCCTATCATTTTGTATGCCTTACAATAGTTTGCTAAAAATTAAGAATTTGAAAAGACAGCCACCTGTCCCAGTGTTTGCAGACAGGCTTCATGCAGGAGAAGACTTTCAACCATTAGCAGGGTGTATTCTGAACCTTGGGAATAGCTCCATGTGGAGGGCTCAGGTCTTCTGAGTGCTGTTCTGGGAGTGTGTCTTCCCTGGGCCCGTGTGTGTGTGTGTGTTCCAAATTACCTTGTATACATAGATGCTTTTAAATGTCTTAATTTCCCCAGAGTCTCACTTCACCTCTTCTTGGGACCTAAGCTGTTCTGTTGTATCCCTCCATGAGTAATCTCTTGCCCCAGACACCTGGTAGTCTGTGGTGTCCTTGTGGTTTTTCACAAGCCATGCCCTCTGCTTCCCAGGGATTCTCCTCACCTGAGATCCAAGGTGCACCACTTGTGTTCATCTGAGCTCGAAGGTCCATCAGGCAGCCCCAGACAGGTTAGAGTGTTGTAAATTACGTCCTTTCTGCTCTCTCCAGCTCATGGAAGGGAACTTAGGACCAGGCCTCTGTTTGCTCCAAATCACATTCCATAGCACCAGGAATGTGGTGAGATAAAGCAAGTAAAAACACCACAAATTTTACTACCACTTTGAATGTGGCTTTTCCTTGATGGGGCATTTGCTTGGTTGCTTTAGATGTCTGGCAGACTTCCAGAGTTCACTTATGGTTAATTTAGGCAGTCTCTAGATGTTCCTATAATATTTCTCTGGGGAAATGAGGGCCTGGAGCTTCCTAGTCTGCCTTCCTGCTGACATCACTCCACTAGACACTGTTTATTATATTGAGTTAGCATATTATTAAAAAATCACTTTTAAAACATGGAAAATTACATATTTACCCATTCATCCAACTGTAATTTCTTGAGCACTTGGAAAGTTCCAGGTACTGTTCTAGATAATAGAGACCCAGTGATGAATAAAACAGACAATTTTTTTTTTTTTGAGACAGAGTCTCGCTCTGTTCCCCAGGCTGGAGTGCAGCGGCGCGATCTCCACTCACTGCAAGCTCCGCCTCCCGGGTTCCCGCCATTCTCCTGCCTCAGCCTCCCGAGTAGCTGGGACTACAGGCGCCCACCACCACGCCTGGCTAATGTTTTATATTTTTAATAGAGACGGGGTTTCACTGTGTTAGCCAGGATGGTCTCGATCTACTGACCTCGTAATCCGACCGCTTCGGCCTCCCAAAGTGCTGGAATTAAAACAGACATTTTTGAAAATCCTGTATTTGTAAAGATTACATTTTAGAGGACAAATATAAAAATTTTAAAAGTAAGTGAATGATATCAGAATGTAGTAAGTACACTGGAGAAAAATCAAATAGAGAAGGAAAATGGGAGAGTGTGTAATTTTTACAAAAGATGTGGAAGGTAGGTCTCACCCTATACCCAGTACCTATGTTCCAAGATTCTGACTCTATACTCACTTTCTATGCTCCAAGATTCCGACCCTTTACCCAGTACCTGTGCTCCAAGATTCTGACCCTATACCCAATACCTATGCGCCAAGATTCTGACTCTATACTCACTTTCTGCACTCCAAGATTCTGACCCTATATCCAGTACCTGTGCTCCAAGATTCCAACCCTATATCGAGTACCTATGCTCCAAGATTCTGACCCTCTACCATTACATATCCTCCTCTGCGCAACAGTGCAAAGATTAAACTCCTTACTCTGAATCCAGATCTGCCACTCTGCAGCTGAACAATTTCAGACCGTTCTCTTATTCTCACACCTCAGTTTCTTCGTTTGCAAAGTGGAAGTTATAAAAGCACTTACTCATTATGAGAACTAAAGAAGTTATCAGATCCAAAGCCCTTAGAACACTGCCTGTCTCTAAGCAGGTGTCCACTCAAGCTGCTATTATCGTCCCCTAAGTTCTACTGATACTGTTCGGGAGGCTGGGAATAAGGAGGATAAAGGGCATGAGTTTTATCTCCAGGTAATACAATTAATGTTTACCACGGGGGTTTCTACAACCTCAAAAGACTATGAATTTATTTTTATATTATCCACTCTAACTTATATTTTATGGTAACATTTTTCATGGAACATAAAAAAATTGGAAACTATGCATGTAATAAATACTTATATCCCATAAAAATGCAAAATATTTTGTATGAATGAAAAATAAACTAACCACTGGACACGGTGGCTCACCCCTGTAATCCCAGCACTTTGGGAGGCCAAGGCGGGTGGATCACCTGAGGTCAGGAGTTTGAGACCAGCCTGGCCAACACGGTGAAACCCTGTCTCTATTAAAAATACAAAAGTTAGCCAGGCATGGTGGCAGGCACCTCTAATCCCAGCTACTCAGGAGGTTGAAGCAGGAGAATAGCCTGAATCCGGGAGGCAGAGGTTGCAGTGAACCAAACTCATGCCACTGCACTCCAACCTGGGCGACAAAAGTGAGGCTCCATCTCAAAAAAAAAAAAAAAGAAACTAACATTTATTGAGCATTATGATATGCAAGTGATACTTTTGTAAATATATTCTTATCCTCTCAATCTTAAAAATATGGTGTTTTTACAGTTGAGAAAAATTGAGATGCATAATTTAGTTTTCCTCAATATACTCAGCTAACAAAAGACAGACTCAGGATTCAAACTCAAGTCAAAGGTGGGGCTCTTTGAGAGAAACAGAGAGGAGGAGGAGGAGGAGGAAGAGAAGAAAGGAGGAAAACAGGAAGGGAAGAAGAAATAGAGCTCCTGGAAAAGGAACAAAATTAGAATTACCTGATGGGGCAAAAAGATTCTACTTGTTGAGTACAGGTGAGTTGGCCATGCTGTTTGCCTGTGTGCACAGCACCCACAGGCGTAGGCATCCATTTCTGCAGCACTGGCCACCTGCAGTGAAGCCCTGTCTCTAGCGACTACAGGAGAGTAATCAGGTGCCTCCTGAGGTTACTTCCCTTAGACGGTACTCATGCGGAAAAGTAAGTCCCTAATGCGGGGCCACACACGTCAGATGTAGAAAAGGCATTTGTTGAAATTTAACACCATTCATTATTTTTTAAAACATACTTTAAAAATCTCCAATTTTCGGCCGGGCGCGGTGGCTCACGCCTGTAATCCCAGCACTTTGGGAGGCCGAGACGGGCGAATCACGAGGTCAGGAGATCGAGACCATCCTGGCTAACACAGTGAAACCCCGTGTCTACTAAAAAAATACAAAAAATTAGCCGGGCGTGGTGGCGGGCGCCTGTAGTCCCAGCTACTCGGGAGGCTGAGGCAGGAGAATGGCGGGAACCTGGGAGGCGGAGCTTGCAGTGAGCCGAGATCCGGCCACAGCACTCCAGCCTGGGCGACAGAGCGAGACTCTGTCTCATAAAAAAAAAAAAAAAAAGAAAAAGAAAAATCTCCAATTTTCTATGCAGTCTTATGAATTCTAATTTTACTCATTTTTCCAGCTGCAATCCAGTCTAAATTTCTTTTTGAATCTTTTTCTTGAAATCTGGCTTTAGATATTGCAAACCGTAATATACCACTACGTATGACAATTTCAGTTTTGCCCTGACCCCTACTATGTGGAGCTCACTGCTAGGGAGTGCTCCTTACTCCTAGGGCATGGCCCTTCTGGGGTGTCAACTGGATTCCTACAGTGTTAACAAGTTTCTCCAATCTGGCCGGGACCAAATTACCATGTCTCCACAGCATTTGGTGAGCTCTAAACTCTCTGCTCAGTGTCAGCCTCTCTTGGCTGTTTTCTCAGAGGGTTCTCAGACTCTTTTTTTGTGCACCTGCTGCTTAGAGTAAGCCAAGTGTATGGGGGGTGGTGTTTTACATAGATTTTGGGCCCCCTTTGCTGCAGCTTCCTACTCTTAAATCCTTGTCACCTTAGCATTCTTGAATTTCAGTCTTTGCTTCCTCTGCCCAGAGACTACTGGTCTCTACTTGGGCCCCACTTCGCTGTGCTGAGATTTAGAAGGAGAAAGTTGGGATGAACGTGAGGCCCATATGTGCGACCTCTTCTCTTGAGGATCATAGCCCTGCATGTGTTGTCCAATGATTCCCAAGAGTTGCTTTGCACGTTTTGCTCAGCTTTTATGTTTGTTTATGGCAGGAGGATCCGCCCAATATCCCCTAAACCACCACAAACAGAGTATGAAGTGGTACTTTTTTATTGTGTGGAGGATGTTATATTTAAATAATTAAAATCTTAGGGTGATATTTTGTCTCCTAGCATGTATTTTGCCCTGTCAGGTGCCAGGAGCCATAATAAGTCCGTTTCAGGGTTGAGTTGATTCACAGTTAGGTGTTGGTTACCACATCAGCCTGCGTCTACTTCTGGTTACCCTGTCCCAGCAGGATTTCTGGTTTTCCAACCCAAAGTATGGGGCTCCTGAAGGACCACCCCCTGCTGGACCCTGGATGCCAACATTTTCCCTCTAGCCCAGGAAGCTGCCAATGTCTCATCCAGGACAAGAGAGGCTGCAAGCACTGGGTGACTTCTATTTGTCTCTGTCTTCTTAGGAAGCGTGAACCCGGGGCTCCTCAGTGTCCTCGGCATCCTGAGGTTTCATGCCTCCTGAGGCTTCGTGCAGACACAGACATCTGTCCAGTGTTTCTACTTGACTTCAACCTGAGGGTTGGCCCAGTTATCTATACCAGAGGTCAGCACACTCTTTTCGCAAAGGGCCAGATAGTAAACTCTTTAGGATGTGTGAAGAACTCAGGCTCCATTAACCCCTCCCTTCTGCTGTTGGAGTGCAAAAGCAGCCACAGGCGATATGTGTGAGCAAGCATGGCTGTGTTCCAGTAAGTCTTTATTTGCACACCAGTCATCAGGCCAGCTTTGGGCTGTGGGCCATAGTTTGCCAACCCCTGATCTAGATTGTTTCTAAGGCCTCACTTTTCATCTTGCCATGTTTTTTGATAAGGTTTCCTCACATATGAATTCCTGGAAGAATGAACCAAGCTATGCATTTCTTGGTATCATTCTCTAGCTAAGCATCAAGCTGGGCACAAGGTGTGTTTAATAAATGCTGTTAAATACTAAGGCAGAAAGGATGGTTGCAAGGGGCCACTGTCTAGTTTCCAGTGGAGTCTGGACTGAGAAAAGTGTTGTATATGGGAAATTGTAGCTGAGAATTTTCAAGGAAAAATGTTTTTCAAATTTCTTGAAAGATCAGGAATTAGAGCTTTTCAAAGAGAAGAGTAATTTTGTGTTTTAGCTTTTACTAAATTACCTATAAAAGGAAAGAGTAGGCATTAAAATACATTACAAAGGTTGTCATCTTTCAAGTTTTTGAATACATATATTCAGCTATGTTCCTTCAGTTGTTTGAAGTTTATTGTTTCTAGGAGTTATCTTGATTTTTCCCCAAATATCCAATAATTTCACCTTAAATCACGACATCAACTACATTTCTAAAGACCGGAATGCTTTCAGAATTACTTTATATGAATGAAGAATGGTTGTGCCTCTTTTCTTAGATAAACTCAGTGATAATAAATAAAATGCTGAAAAAGCCTTCAGAATAAAAACTGAAAAAAAAGATACAGTAAGCCCTTCTTGTGAACTAAAAGAGCACTAATATGCAACATTTAAAAATGGGCTAGATAAAGTGGGTAAAATTGATATCTCCCTGAATTTAAAAAAAAAAAAAAAAACTGAAAATAAACTGACCCTCTAAAACTCAAGAAAACTAGAAGAAAACAAATACAAATCAATTTAAGTAAGAAGAAAAATATGACAAATGTAAATAATTAGGAAATTAGTTAACAAGAAAAATAGAATTGTTGAATCAAACCAAGAACTGATATTTCAGAAGACAAATATTTAAGAAATCTCACCAAGAAAAATAGAGAAACCATAAACATCAAGAATGAGATGAGAGATTGCACACAGATATGAATGGGATGAAAGAAATTATAAGTTTGGGGGCAGAAAGGTAGAAAGTCCAGAGGAAATAGGTGATTTTCTAGGAAAAAAATAAGTTACCAAAATTGATTCAAGGAGAGGTAAACACATGAGTAAACTTCTAATGACTGAAGATATTCAAACAGCCATTACTAAAAAGGAACAAAGGAAACATGGTTTTGAAAGGCAAATCTTTTGTAATCGTCAAGTAATACTTAGTTCTTACCCATTGCACTATGGTTTGAATGTGTCCTCTCCAAAATTCAGGTATTGATACTTGACGACCAATGTAAAGATAGTAAGAGGTGGGGTCTTTAAGAGGTAATTAGGTCATGAGGGTTCCTCCTTTCCTGAATGAAATTAGGCCCCCTTATAAACGGGCTTCATGGAGGGAGTCTGTTCTGCTCGCCCTTCTGTTTTCTGCCATGTGAAGATATACTGTTCCTCCCCTCTGGAGGGGATATAGCAACAAGGTGCCATCTTGGAAACAGAAAGCAGCCCTCACCAGACAACTGAACCTGTTGGTGCCTTGATCTTGAACTTCCCAGCCTACTAAACTGTGTAAAAAGAGCATTTCTGCTCTTTATAAGTTTGCCAGTCTGTGATATTCTGTGATAGCAGCACAAAATAGACTAAGACAACACATAAATACATAATATAGTTCAATATTAGTCTAGGTTCTAAGGTCTAGAATAGTACTTAACAAATTTAACAAGAAATGTACAAGATCTATATGAGGAAGATGACAAAACTGTAAAGGCAAAATAGGATCTGAATAAATGGAGACACCACTTATCTGCTTGGGGAAGCATGTAAATATGTTCATTCTCTTGAGAGAATATATACATTTTTATGCAAAACTACATTGTTTCTTTAAAAAAAAAACCAAGCTCATCTGGAAGGATAAATAAATTTAAAATGCCAATGTTTCCCCTTTTTTACAGGGTCTCTCTCTGTTGTTCAGGCTGGAGAGCAGTTGTGTGAACATAGCTCACTATAACCTCAACTCCCTGTGCTCAAGTGATCCTCCAACTTCAGCCTTCTGAGTAGCTGGGACCACAAGCATGTGCCACCATGTTCAGCTAATTTAAATTTTTTTGTCCAGATGAGGTCTCACCATGTTGCCCAGGTAGGTTTCCTGGGCTCAAGCTCTATCCTCCTCTATCCTCCTGCCTCGGCCCTCCAAAGATTACAGGCACCTGACCCCCCAAAATTTTTTAATAAGGCAATTAAGACTCCATAAATATTAGAACACAGTATAAAGTTACAGTGATTAAAACAGCATGATATTTGTTCAAGAACAAACAGACTGGGGGACAGAATTAGGTCCCCAAACAGACCCATGTATATATAGGTACTTAGAATCTGAGTAAGGCAGGGGCAGGGCTAAAATGGTCAACAAGAAACAGCAGCTGTCAGAGGCTTCCATCATAAAGAACCATAATTAGCATGTGAATCCTTCACCAGCAACCAAGGTATCCAGGTCATCTCATCAGAACTGACTAGGCGGCTGACGTGATCCACAGAGAGGAAGGAAGAACAATGTGGTACAACGGCCCACCTGAGAGCTGCATGGGGCAGGGGAGCCCCCACCTCCCAGCCAAGGGAGACAGTGAGTGAGCATGCTATCCAGCTGGGGAAAACGTTCATTTTCCATGGAACTGTGCAACCCATGGATCAGAAGATCCCACTTGTGAACCCACGGACCGGGGCCTAGGGTCCCAACCCAGGAGCCGTGCAGATTCTCAACAGCCTCTCAACTGAAATCTGCTTAAGCCTGCTGAGCTCCCAGGGGGAAAGGCTACCAGCACCACAGCTGTGGCTACCTACTGCCTAAGCCATTTGAGCTCCTGTGGGAGGGGCAGCAGCCAGCACTGGACCTCATAACTGCCTAACATGCTAAGCTCCCTGGGTTGGGGAAGAGTGGCATCCATCTCTATAGTTCCAGGCCATGCTTTTCCCCTGATGGAGCCAGAGATGCTGGATGGCTTGGTCCTCGAGAAGTGTCCTCCAACACACTGGCTGTTGCAGACTGTGGCCAGAGCACCTCTTCAGGCCTGACCCTGACACATCCCTCCTCACTGGGTGGGGCTTCCCTGCAGGAACTCCAACAACTCCAGCCAGAGGCTCAGGGACACAACCCAGATCTCCATGAGCCTGAGCCCCTAGGGGAGAGGTGGCTGCAGTCTCTGTGGACCAGCAGACTTAGCCTTTCTGTCTGTAGTTCTGAGGAATACGGGCAGCCCAGATGAGTGGATTTCCCCTCAGTGGAGCACACCCTCTCCACCAACGGACAGTCAAAGTGCTTAATTAAACAGGTCCTGTTCCCCATACCACCCAAATGGGTGAGACCCTCCAACAGGAGTTGTCAGATTCCCTATACAGAAGTGGTCCTATTGGCATCAGGTTGGTGCCCCTCGAGTCAGAGATCCCAGAAGGAGCAAGCACCCATCTTTGCTGTTCTCCAGACTCCTTGAGTGACATCTCAGGTGCAGGAGCAAACCAGATGAATAGGGCCTGAAGTGAATCTCCAGCAAAAAACAGCAGCCCTAAGCAACAACAGCATCAACAACAAGAAAATGTCCCCACAAAGCCCCATCCAAGGATCAGCAGCCTCAAATATCGAAACTAGACAAACTCATGAAGATGAGAAAAAATCAATGACAACAACAACAAAACCCTGAAAACTCAAAAGGCCAGAGTGCCTCTTCTCCTCCAAATGATTGCAATACCTCTCCAGCAAGGGCACAGAACTGGATGGAGGATGAGATGGATGAATTGACAGAAGTCGGCTTCAGAAGATGGGTAATAAAAAACTCCACTGAGCTAAAGGAGTGTGTTCTAATCCAATTCAAACAAACTAAGAAACTTGATAAAAGGTTAGAGGAGCTGCTAACTAGAATAACCAGTTTAGAGAGGAACATAAATGAACTGATAGAGCTGAAAAACACAGCACAAGAACTTCATGAAGCATAAACGAATATCAATAGCCAAATCTACCAAGCAGAAGAAAGGATGTCAGAGTTTGAAGACCACCTTACTGAAATAAGACATACAGACAAGATTAGAGAAAAAAGAATGAAAAGGAATGAACAAAGACCCCAATATGGAACTTCATAAAAGGACCAAACCTTCAATTGATTGGAGTACCAGAAGGAGACAGGAAGAATGGAAATGAGCCAGAAAACGCATTTCAGGATATTATCCAGGAGAACTTTTCCAACCTAGCAAGACAGGCCAACACACAAATTGAGGAAATACAGAGAACACCACTAAGATATTCCATGATAAGATCAACCCCAAGACACATAATCGTCAAATTCTCCGAAGTTGAAATGAAGAAAAAAATGTTAAAGGCAGCCAGAGAGAAAAGTCAGGTCACCTACAAAGGGAAGCCCATCAGACTAACAGCAGACCTCTCAGCAGAAAACTACAAGCCAGAAGAGATTGGGGGCAAGTATTCAACATTCTTAAAGAAAAGAATTTTTAACCCAGAATTTCATATCCAGCCAAACTAAGTTTCATATGCAAAGGAGAAATAAAATCCTTTCCAGACAAGCAAATGCTGAGGGATTTTGTTACCATCAAGCCTGCCTTACAAGAGCTCCTGAAAGAAGCACTAAATATGGAAAGGAAAAACCAGTACCAGCCACTGCAAAAACACACCAAAATATAAAGACCAATGACACTATGAAGAAACTGCATCAACTAGTGAGCAAAATAACCAGATAACATCATGATGATAGGATCAAATTCACACATAACAATACTAACCTTAAATGTAAATGGGCTAAATGCCCCAATTAAAAGGCACAGACTAGCAAATTGGATAAGGAGTCAAGACCCATTTGTGTGCTGTATTCAGGAGACCCATCTCATGTGCAAAGACACACATAGGCTCAAAATAAAGGAATGGAGGAAAATTTACCAAGCAAATGGAAAGAAAAAAAAAAAAAAAGCAGTGGTTGTAACCCTAGTCTCTAACAAAACAGACTTTAAACCAACAAAGATAGAAAAAGACAAAGAAGGACATTACATAATGGTAAAGGGATCAATGCAACAAGAAGAGCTAACTATTTTAAAAATACATGCACCCAATACAGGAGCACCCAGATTCATAAAACAAGCTCTTTGAAACCTACAAACAGACTTAGACTTGCACGCAATTGTAGTGGGAGACTTTAACACCCCACTGTCAATATTAGACAGATCAATGAGACAGAAAATTAACAAGGATATTCAGGGCTTGAACTCAGCTCTGGATCATGCGGACCTAATAGACATCTATAGAACTCTCCACCCCAAATCAACAAAATATACATTCTTCTCAGTGCCACATGGTACTTATTCTAAAATCGACCACATAATTGGAAGTACAACACTCCTCAGCAAATGCAAAACAATGGAAATCATAACAAACAGTCTCTCAGATCACAGTGAAATCAAACTAGAACTCAAGATTAAGAAACTCACTCAAAACCACACAATTTCATGGAAATTGAACAACCTGGTCTGAATGACTCCTGGGTAAATAATGAAATTAAGGCAGAAATCAAGAAGTTATTTGAAACCAATGAGGACAAAGAGACAATGTACAGAATCTCTGGGACACAGCTAAGGCAGTATTAAGAGGGAAATTTATAGTACTAAATGCCCACATCAGAAAGCTAGAAAGATCTCAAATCGACACCCTAACATCACAATTAAAAGAGCTAGAGAAGCAAGAGCAAACTAATCCAAAATTAACAGAAGACAAGAAATAACTAAGATCAGAGCAGAATTGAAGGAGATAGAAACACGAAAAACCCTCCAAAAGATTAATGAATCCAGGAGCTGTTTTCTGAAAAAATTAACAAAATAGATAGACTACTGGCTACTATAAACACCTCTATGCAAACAAACTAGAATATCTAGAAAAAAATGGATAAATTCCTGGATGCATATACCCTCCCAAGACTAAACCAGGAAAAAGCTGAATCGCTGAATAGACCAATAACAGGTTCTGAAATTGGGGCAGTAATTAATAGGCTACCAACCAAAAACAAAACAAAACAAAACAAAAAAAGCCCAGGACCAGATGGATTCACAGCTGAATTCTCCCAGAGGTACAAAGAGGAGCTGGTACCATTTATTCTGAAACTATTCCAAACAATTGAAAAGGAGGGACTCTTCCCTAACTCATTTTATGAAGCCAGCATCATTCTGATACCAAAACCGGGCAGAGACCCAACAAAAAAAGAAAACTTCAGGCCAGTAAACCTGATGAACATCAATGCAAAAATTCTCAATAAAATACTGGCAAACCAAATCCAGCAGCACATCCAAAAACTTATCCACCATGATCAAGTTGGCTTCATCCCTGAGATGCAAGACTGGTTCAATGTATGCTAATCAATAAACATAATCCAACACATAAACAAAAACAAAGACAACAACCACATGATTATCTCAATAGACACAGAAAAGACCTCTGATAAAATTCCTTGCAAAGGGCCAGATAGTAAACATTTTAGGATGTCTGAAATATACAGTCTCCATCAAACCCTCCCTTCCGCTGTTGGAGTGCAAAAGCAGCCATAGGTGATATGTGTGAGCCTTCATGTTAAAAACTCTCAATAAACTAGATACTGATGAACATATCTCAAAATAATAAGAGCTATTTATGACATATCCACAGCCAATATCATATTGAATGGGAAAAAGCTGGAAACATTCTCTTTGAAAACTGGTACAAGACAAGGATGCCCTCTCTCACCACTCCTATTCAACATAGTATTTGAAGTTATGGCCAGGGCAATCAGGTAAGAGAAAGAAATAAAGGATATTCAAATAGGAAGAGAGAAAGTTAAATTGTCTCTGTTTGCAGACGACATGATTCTCTACATAGAAAACCCCATCATCTCAGCCCAAAAACTCCTTTAGCTGATAAACATCTTCAGCAAAGTCTCAGGATACAAAATCAATGTGCAAAAATTACAAGCATTCCTTTACACCAACAATAGATAAGCAGAGAGCCAAATCATGAATGAACTCCCATTCACAATTACTACAAAGAGAATAAAGTACCTAGGAATACAGCTAGCAAGGAATGTGAAAGACCTCTTCAAGAAGAACTGGACACAAACAAATGGAAAATATTCCATCCTCACGGATAGGAAGAATCAATATTATGAAAATGGTCATACTGCCCACAGTAATTTATAGATTTAATGCTATTCCCATCAAACTGCCATTGACATTCTTCACAGAATTAGGAAAAAACTACTTTAAATTTCATATGAAATCCAAGAAGACCCCATATAGTCAAGACAATCCTAAGCAAAACTGGAGGCATCATGCTACCTCACTTTAAACTATGCTACAAGGCTACAGTAACCAAAACAACGTGGTACTGGTACCAAAATAGACATATAGACCAATGGAACAGAACAGAGGCCTCAGAAATAACACCATACATCTAAAATCATATGATCTTCAACAAACCTGACAAAAACAAGCAATGGGGAGAGGATCTCCTATTCAATAAATGGTACTGGGAAACTGGCTAGCCATATATAGAAAACTGACACTGGACCCCTTTCTTACACCTTATACAAAAATTGACTCAAGATTGGTTTGAAGTCTTAAATGTAAAACCCAAAACCATAAAAACCCTAGAAGAAAACCTAGGCAATACCATTCAGGACATAGGCATGGGCAAAGACTTCATGACAAAAATGCCAAAAGCAATTGTAACAAAAGCCAAGATTGACAAATGGGTTCTAATTAAACTAAAGAGCTTCTGCACAGCAAAAGAAACTATCATCAGAGTGAACAGGCAACCTACAGATTGTGAGGAAATTTTGCAATCTACCCATCTGACAAAGGTTTAATATCCAGAATTTACAAGGAACTTAAATAAATTTACAAACAACAGCAAGCAACCCCAATAAAAAGTGGGCAAAGGATATGAACAGACACTTCTCAAAAGAAGACATTTATGCAGCCAACAAACATATGAAAAAAAGGTCAACATTACTGATCATTAGAGAAATGCAGATCAAAACCACAATAAAATATCTCACACCAGTCAGAATGGTGATTATTAAAAAGTCTGGAAACAATAGATGCTAGAGAGGATGTGGAAAAATAGGAATGCTTTTACACTGTTGGTGGAAGTGTAAATTAGTTCAACCATTGTGGAAGACGGTGTAGCGATTCCTCAAGGATCTAAAACAAGAAATACCATTTGACAGGGCAATCTCATTACTGGGTATACACCCAAAGGATTATAAATCATTCTACTATAAAGACAAATGCACACATATGTTTATTGCAGCACTGTTCACAATAGCAAAGGCTTGGAACTAACCTAAATGCCCATCAATGATAGACTGAATAAAGAAAACGTGGCACATATACACCATGGAATACTATGCAGCCATAAGAAAGGATGAGCTCATGTCCTTTGTAAGGACATGGATGAAGCTGGAAGCCATCATTCTCAGCAAACTAACACAGTAACAAAAAAACCATATGTTCTCACCCATAAGTGAGAGTTGAACTATGAGAACACATGGACACATGGAGAGGAACATCACACACTGGGGCCTGTTAGGGAGTAGGGGCTAGGGGAGGGATAGCATTAGGAGAAATACCTAATGTAGAAGACTGGTTGATGGGTGCAGCAAACCACCATGGCATGTGTATACCTATGTAACAAACCTGCACATTCTACACATGTGTCCCAGAACTTAAAGTATAATTTAAAAAATAACTAACATGTATAGAGTGGTTCCTGTGTACCCCAAAATGGTACCAGCTGTTATGCCTGATATTTTCATCTAATATTTACAACAAACCTTTCAAGCAAGTAGCATTATAACTTCCCTATTGCAGATGAGGAAAGGAGGTGCTGAGAAAAGCCTTGCCTAAAGTCCCAGAGTTCAGCGGTAGAGCTGGGATTCTCCCTGGGTCTGGAGCACAGTCTTTCCCTATCCTGACCCTGCCAATGTAAAATGTAGAGGAGGCCTCACAGAGTTCCACATGTTCCTTGTAAAACTTTTCTTTCCTGGACAAGACACAGCCTTCTCCCCAAGTGCTTCTGACACATCCTGCAAAGCATCTCCAATTAGAATTTATTACCTACTTCCTTGCTCAGAGAGATGAGGGGGGATCATTTGCCAGGCTTCAGAGTCATGCTATCCACACTATCCACAGGTCATCAGGGATTGGACTCTATATTTGTTTCCATCTAACACTAATCTGACTGGTTCCCAAGCTCTCACCAAAATGTGAGCCCACAGAACTCGGAGTAAAGCAATAGCACCTCCATGCGCTCAGACCAATGCACCTCCACATGCTCAGCAGCTTCTCTCACGTTCCCTTCATAGCTCTCCACTGTGAGTGCTGGAGGGCGTCTGTCTGCTTTGTTCACTCAGTATGCTTGTTGAGTGAATGAGAAAGTCTTCTTGCTCTAATGAAAACAGAAATACCCCCTCGAGGACGCTCTAGATTCTCTCACATTGGTAGCTGCATTTTCCTCCTCAATACCCGCTCAGCACAGGGCCTCAACTGGACGGTGGTGCCTCCTTGCTCTTTTCCTTCTCTTCTCAAATATCCTGTTCTCAGTAGGACAAGCCTTCAGGCACCACCCTCTGACTCCTCCACCTGCCCTCGTCTATCAGCTTCACGCTATCAACTTCCTGCTCACTGGAGGGCTCCTGGCCTGGCTCATCGGTTTCCCTCTCCAGCACCCCTGCCTTTCAATGTCCTTGTGCAAAACACATCCATCCCAGAGCCTCGAGGTTCCCTGAGCCCCTCAGTCCCATTAGCCCTGTCTCCACTCCTCCCCAGGTTTCTAGTTTATGGCCACAGCCAAGTCCAGTGATTCTCAACCTTGGCTGCAGTTGGGACATCCTGGAGTGGCTTTTTGAAAGTTGATGCTGGGACCCCAGGGAATTGTTTAAAAATCCCCCAAGATAAGAAAATGTCACTGATTTTAGAGTTTTGCTTGAGATAGACCCTAATGAGAGAAGTTTATACAATCACCCACAGAGAAGACAGGTTAGAGATCCAGTAGCCAAACTTTGTCAAAATCTCTAAGGATCTAACGTGACCAAAAAAAAGCCATTTCTGGAATTAGCATATTTTCTGGATGGACAAGAGCAAAGTGATGTAGCAGATGGTGGGTCAGTGCGTGATCCTGGGAGAATCGAGTGGAAAGGGCCCATCCGCTGTTAAACCAGCACCCGGGACTCGGCCTCTCCACCGTGGTGCAGGGATGCCGCAGGGCCTCAGGTTACGCCAACGGTGATGACGGTGGTGGTGACAGCAGGAACCACTTATTAATAGTTTATTAAGTGTCCAACACTGTACTGGGCACTTCATACACGTTGTTTCATGTACTTTAATTGTAACAGTTCTATGAAGTCAGTGTCATTATTATTTCCCCACTTATAGATAAGAACAATACATTTTAAAAGGGAATGATATGGCTAAAATCACCTAGTGACACAGTTAAGACCCAGGCCAGCCTATCTCTAAAGCTTGACAACCTCACACAGGGAGGATCAGGGAGAATTGCAAGGGTGTCTGATTGGAGAACCTTTTCATTTTGTTTTGTTTTTTTTCTTTTCCCAGCACAGCAAGGTGCTTTTGCTCTCTCATGACTAAAATATTAAGACTATCTTGTCCTTCTTGCAAATGATCAACTGTATAGAAGAACATTGGCTATCAGATAGCCCCAAAGTCCCTCTGACTACAATATTATCAACTGCCCCAAATAGCAATAATCAAGTACCCCTCCACCTTTCAGTTTGAAAGGAAAAATAGGTCTTTGCCTTGTGTTCAGAAATCACTGACTCCTGATAGCATGTGCTATTCTCTCCCAAAGAACTCTTCCTTTGTTGTACATGTAAAGAAAAATGTGTAACCCAAACCAGGAGTTTGGGCCCCAATGACGACTCTCCACGGTGGTGTAATATTTACAGTGGACACATAATTTCAGTGCATCTTAGTAAGCTCACAAGCACCTTATTTCTTAAACTAGCATAGATGAAAACTTGCAATATATTAACAAACTTTTGAAGTGAAAAGTTCAGCCTCACTGTGCCAGCTATATAAAGCTCTATGCTATTCCAGAAACTGGGGAAAGCTGGTGATAGAACCTACTTCCTTCAAGTAGTTCATGATCTCATTGACTAGATACTACATTTAGAAGAAAGCAGAAAAGCATTAATGAATGAATGCTGAGTGAGCACCATGGTAAGATCCGTAGTGATTGTCTTAGGTTGAGTTTCCCAGAAGCTGACCTGAGAAATGAGTGCAGGCAATGCTGTTGGGAGATGTTCTTAGGAGGCCCATGGGCAGTGAGACATAGAAGGAAAGGGAGCCCGTAGAATAAACTCTTATTAAATTAATGGGACTGAAATCTCCTGGGGAGCTTTAGGAGATGGTGCTTAGCAGGCTCCAAAGGATCCCAAACAAGGGTAGACTGCTGGAGGCTCCACCCGCGGACTCACACACCAACTGGTCCAAGGGCCACTCCCAGGACCTCAGGCCCACCCTCCACACCATCAGGTGGATTCCAGGAGCCAGACAAAGGCTTCAGGAAATGTCATAGGTGTTTGCAGTTGGAAGCCTCCAGGCTGGCATGCAACATCCACCATCAGGGTCCTAGTGAAGAAATAATTCTCTTAGGGATTGGGTCTTCAGGGAAGGCTCCATAGGGAAGTGAGTCTTGAAAAACAGATTGCAGGCAAAAAGGAGGGTAAGGGCTGCAGCAAGGGTGATGGCCTGGTGGGGCACAGAGGAGGCCTGGCAGTGCTGTCCTGCTGGCAAAGAGGGAGTTGAGGCTAGACTTGGAGGCACCTGGTTTGTACTTTTTAAATGTGAGTTGAAAACCAACAGCACACTACTAGTTCCTTCATCTGAACATTGGCAAAGCTGGCACTACGTCTTATCTAGAGACTAGGTCATTTCTTCTATCCAGGAGCCATTTCAAAGCTCTGAATTGCTTTCAAAATTCTCTAGATGAAGGAGCAGACGATGGTCCTTCTGCCACTTGTGGAGACACTAACTTCTTTTCAGAGGCATCAGGCCACATGTTTGGGAGGTATGTAGTTTTAAAACTTCAGATGTGCCTTTTAGCGTAATAGATGTATTCCTGAGAATTCAGAAACACCAGGGATTTTATAGTTGCAAGTTCATTTTAAGTACACTAGTAGCAGGCTGCTGCACTCTCTCTGCAGCCCCTGTAAGGGTGAAAAGAGAGACAGAGCAGGGGCCAGGAGCTCCCCCAGGCCCCGATAGCATTTCTCTCTGCTCCTGCCCTTCAAAACCAGGGAACTCCCAAATATGCCCTTAGTCTCTCTACCTTCTCTTGTGTATTTGCAATATTTACTTTTTCCCTTGTAGCTACCAGGCCGACCTCAGAGAACAGTTATTTCCCAGAATAGTGTAGGGAATTTCATTTGGAATCTATTCAGTGACTGCAAGTTTTCTCCAGGAGAAAAGATCCGTTTCTTATTGTTGTTTTTTCTGTGTTGTTAGATGGACCTGCTAAGGCCAGTCAGCCCATTAATTTAATTTGATTATGTTCCTAGCAGCATGCTTCTCTTGGCTGCCTCTCCCCAGCAGGCTGGAGTCATCCAGATTCCCTTGCCTCCCCAGGGCTCAGAGCCCAAGGTTCAGTTGGCCAATGGCCACAAGTAGGTTCCAGGGTTTAGGGTGAGGGTGGACAACACTACAGTTTTTTAATGTCATTTTGTGTTACAGCACAGACTGCTGTAAATAAAGTGAGGGTTAGCGATATGGTTAGGGTTGGGGGTTAGGGGTTAGAGTTAGGGATAGGGTGAGGGTGAGGATGAGGATTAGAGTTAAGATCAGAATTGGGATTAGGGTGAGGTTGAAGTAAGTTTAGGGTGATGGTTAGGGTGCGAGTGAAGGTGAGGATGAGGGTGAGGGTTAGGGTTACAGTTTGCATTATGATGAGGGTAAGTGTGAAGGTGAGGGTTAGGGTGAGGTCATGGGTTACTACTGTTCAGGTTAATACTTTTCATGATTAAGGCAGAGATAAGTGATAGGGCCTCTGACAAGCTCTCCCTGGATGCAGATTATGAAACAAGGATATTAGTGAAATGATTATTCAGCTGTAATTTGCATATGGTCCATTGAATAAAGGAGAGAAGCCAAAACAGATGGAACAAGCAGGGTGAGGTGTTGGGAGAAGCACTAGAGCCCTGCCTGGGCTTGGGGGGCTCAGAGCTTGGGTGATAGTGCTTCAGTGTTACATAGGATCAGAATTCATCCTGACTGCAGGCATAGATAGTGGATATTTTATCCTCCCTCAGACAGTGCTTGGCTTAAGTTGAGTTGTGGGGTAAACTCCCAGGTGCTTTTAAACCTTTTGGGTGAGTTGACCCCACACCCAGGGGCAATTTTGTGATCTGCAATTCTCAGGATGGAAACTAACCCGGGCAACCTGGGATGGTCAGGGTTATAGACTGGAGAAGCTGAGGAACAGTGTCTTTGTATGGTAAGGGTTGCTATAACCTAGTACCTGAGACTGCATGGTTTATAAATTTTCTTGGCTCACAGTTCTGGAGGCTGGGAAGCGGGAGAAGCATGCATAGCATCTGCTTGGTTTCTGGTGAGGGCCATGTGCTGGGTTAAAACATGGCAGAGAAGGGCCAGGAGGATTGGACACCTGCAAAGAGAGAGGCAAACCAAAGAACGTCCTAGCTTAACAACAAGCCACGCTCACAGGTACTAGTCTAGCATTGCCAGAGCAAGAACTCACTCCCACGAGAAGGCAGTAAGCCGATGATGAGGTTCCACTCTACATTCAAACACCTCCCACTAGGCCCCACCTGTCAACACTGCCATGTCCAGACTACATTTCAGCATGAGGTTCAGGGAAGACAAACAAACCCCATCCACACCACAGCAAGCAGGAGAGGCAAGACACTGGGGAAAAATTGTCTTTTAAAAAGATTTGCCATTCTCATTTGTGCATGAAGAAGGAGTTCCCAGCCTGGACTCTGGGAGGAGGGTGCTGTGGGTCTTCTCCACCTGCCTCTTAAGTCATCCTCCCACTTCTCCAGCCCTGCTCTGGGTGCTGAGACGCTGGCCTCTGGGAGCATCACCCAGGTGCCCTTCCAGGATTTCAGCCGAAGGGAGGCACCAGCAATCAGAGGCGGGGAGGGCCTTGGTTTCCTCTGCTTCCTTCTTTCCAGCAGTGGGTTTTCGCAAAGGCTGGGTTTCTCTCTGGTGTTTCTCAGCTTCAGCTGTACTAGCGTTTCTGCCCCGCCATTCTCTGCGCTGGGGCCTAGCGTTTCCGCCAGGCATTCTCTGCCCTGGGGCCTAGCACTTCCGCCCGCCATTCTCTGCCCTGGGGCCTAGCGTTTCCGCCCGCCCTTCTCTGCCCTGGGGCCTAGCGTTTCCGCCAGCCCTTCTCTGCCCTGGGGCCTAGCGTTTCCGCCCGCCATTGTCTGCACTGGGGCCTAGCGTTTCCGCCCGCCATTCTCTGCCCTGGGGCCTAGCGTTTCCGCCCGCCATTGTCTGCGCTGGGGCCTAGCGTTTCCGCCCCGGCATTCTCTGTGCCCTGCACATGGGAGGGTGTTGAGCAGCAGCCCTGCAGCACCCCACCCGAGCCCACGGTGCCAGGCAAAATGACCCCATGGAGAAACAGCCCTGCCAGAGTCCTGGGAGGGTCCAGGCAACCCATTCCCTCCTTACCCTTTGGCCCTGGGGTATTAGACGGTTTCTGTTGCTGCTAGTCTGGGAGCATTTCACAGGCTTTTGTTGTTTCTTTGCCTTTGCCCACACCTCTGTAAATAAACCCTTGAGTTTGCCTTTTCCTTTTTTCTTTTTTTTCATTTGCTGGGATCTAACACAGCCCTTTTCCTCCAGGTAAATGCCTACATGTTAGAACGTATTTTAGAAATTACCATCAACCTATCTTGTTATAGAAAAAGAACTCGTGACTATCTAAGTTTTAAACATGGTGACCAGAATCGAATTTGCAAATATTTTGGTTCTAATATCTTGATAAAACATGAAAGCTATAAAATGGTGGCTCACCATGAAATTAACATGGAACACTCACTGGGGTAGAGGAGCAGAGTAAACATGGCCCTTGACCCTGGTGGGCTGTCCACAATAACCTTTGCTCTGCCACTTTCCCAGCATTTTAGGGGCTACAGGACCCAGGCCCTGGCAGGCACTTGGTGAAAACCGGAACCAGCTGAAGCATCAAGCCGTGTCCCTCGTTGTGCAGGTTCTACATCCACAGACTCAGATGCTTGAGAACATTTAATGGTCTGGCTGCTGGTTCAAGCTGTGATCTGCAACTGTTTTCAACCATGCAGTGCTCTCAGTGAAAACAACGCATGCATCCAGTAACTGTGCTTTTATTAATTAATTAATTTTTGAACTCTTAGAAAATGGTTTTTTTTTTTTTTAACTTTTAGGTTCCAGGGTACGTGTGCAGGTTTGTTTTATAGGTAAACTTGTGTTGTGAGAGTGTGTTGCACAGATTATTTCATCACCCAAGTATTAAGCCTAGCACTCATTGGTTATTTTTCCTGATTCTCTCCCTCCTCCCACCCTCTACGCTCTGATAAGCACAAGTGTCTGTTGTTTCCCTCTATGTGTCCATGTGTTCTCATCATTTAGCTCCCACTTACAAGTGAGAACATGCGGTATTTGGTTTTCTGTTTTGCTAAGGATAATGGCCTCCATCTCCATATATAGACCTTTGTCAGCTGGATATATTGCAAAAATTTTCTCCTAGCTACTCAGGACACTGAGGCAGGATAATTTCTTGAACCCAAGAGGTAGAGGTTGTAGTGAGCTGAGATCACGCCACTGCACTGCAGCCTGGGTGACAGAGCGAGACTGTATCTCAAAAAAAAAAAAAAAAAAAGAAAAGAAAAGAAAAATGAAAGGTAGTCATATATAGACATTTGATTTATTTCAATAGAAATAATACCATTTTCAAAAGAAAAATGGTATTATGAAAGTGTCAGCAGAGCATATTTCTATGGAAAGTATTTACCATTTAACAAATAGTACCAGGACCATTTGTTTATCCATGTGCAAAGTAAAACTGGGTCCTAACCACACCATTTATAAAAATGAATTTAAGGTAGCTTAAATAAAAATGTGAAAGGCAAAACTTTAAGAGGAAAACATAGAACTACCTCTATGATCTCACAGTAGAGGATTTTTAAAACAAGACACAGAAGCACTAACCATAAAAGAAATAACAGATAAACTTGACTTCATAGCATTAATAACTTATCTTTATGAAAAAAACAAATAAGCAAACAAAAATACTTTGACAAAAGCAAAACTGCAGGCCTCAGATTGGGAGCAAAATTTAGCTATGATATATATGACAAACCTATATCATTTTATATATGTGTGTGTATACACACACCTTTATGTACTGCAGGTAGAAATATCATTTTCTTCAGCTAGTTGGGAAAACAATATAGCAGTAATCTAGTAAACTTTATGTGGTACATTTTCTATAACCCTATACTCCTAGTCGTAGGTTTTAATGAGAGAAAATCACGCATATGTATACTTTGAGATATGGTGTAAGAATATTTGAAACAGTGTGGTTTGTAATAGTAGATATCTGGAAGTAACCCAAAGGTTCGTCAACAGAAGAATGGCAAATAATTCAGAAGTATTCATATGATGTAATAGTATGTATCAGGAAAAGCAAATAATGTACAGATATTCATATCAACAAGAATAAATCTCCAAAGCATAACATTGAAGGAATAAAACAAGTCATGGAGGAATACATACAGTGAAAGAAACTACTTACAATATGTCCTAAAACATGTAATACTCTACAACTGCAGCTCATCATTTAGAGATATATACATATGTTGTAAAACGGTAAAGAAAAGCAATGGAACTATAAACACAAATCTGGCTATGATTACTTCTAGGAAGAGGCAGGGGATGTGACCAGAAAGGAGCCCACAGAGGGCTCGGGTGCCAAAGGTGGGGTTTTGTTTGCAGATCCCTGACACATTGATGTTAACATCTGTTTATTTAGCTGGTTTGCTCTTAAATGCCCTATATAATCACGTGATATATACCACATATATTCTTTAGTATGTTTCAAAGATGTCATAACCAAACAAAGAAAACCATTTGTGCCTGACCAATACCTACTCCTAAGTAGGTTACATATTTTATGGGCAAAACAGTCATCAAAAAGTACAATATACAAGGCTTTGACCCAATTACACTAGCAAACATCCCCCATTAAATTTTTCCTGTGGATTTAAAACTCTTTATTTGTAGGAATCCTGCTTCCATGTAAAATTTTTGTCTGGATGGGATATATTGCCTTTTTAATGTAATGCCTACTTCAGTGTATCATAAACTGTCATTACAGCAGCCAAGAAAGGAAGTAACGGGCGGGCCACAGGTCCGGGTTAATAGAGATGGGAGGAAAGGGCCGGGGCATAATGTTATTCAGTGTGGGTGGACTGGCGTCCTGAACTCACTGTGACCCCATTGGAGAGGCAGCAAAAGTGCAAAAGACACAGAAAGGAGAGATGAGGAAGTAACAAACCATTGCTGTCACCTTCACAGGCTGCCCTGCAGAAAATGCACAAGGCAATGCCCGTTCTCATGTTGGAACATTATTTTTTGCTTGAAAAAAGCTGGCCAGGAACAACATTAAACAGTTTTATGGCTTTATAACAGAGCAGCAGGGTGAACTATATGTCACCTGCACTCACAGTGACAGCACCATCGGAACCCCAGGGACTAGGCCCCTCACACGACCAGCTTGCAGTCAGTGACTAAGCCATAGGTCTGTGTAGGACTCCTCACACCCCTGCACCTTCTCACCCCAGCTTCACACTGCTATGGTGTGGCTATGGTTTGTTCGTCCCCACCAAATCTCATGTTGAAATTTGATCCCCAGTGTGGTGGTGTTGACTGGTTGGGCCTAGTGGAAGGTTTTTGGGTTGTGGAGGTGGATGCCTCATGAATAGCCATTCTTGGTGCCATTCTTGCTCTTGAGCCACTGGATTGGTTCTCAGGGTAATTAGTTCCCTTGAGAATATGTTCTTATAAAGCCAGGCAGTCCCTCAGGTTTGGTGTCTGCAGAACTGTAAATTAAACAAACCTCTTTTCTTTATAAATTACCCAGCCTAAGGTGTTTCTTTATAGCAACACAAAATGGACATGTCCTCTGCTAGTGTCAATTTATGCCAATTACCAGAATAAACAAATAGCAAGGGAGATTAATCATTGAACAGTATTAGCCTATTTTCTGCTGCTATAACAGAATACCACAGACTGTATAATTTATACAGAAAAGAGATTTATTTCTTACAGTTCTGGAGGCTGGGAAGTCCAAAAGCATGGTGCCAGCATGTGGCAAACGTCATCTTATGGGGCAAGGGTAGAAGGCAGAAGTGAACGCATGAGACAGAGAGAGGACGTTGGGCTGAACTTGTCCTTTTATTGGGACCCCCACCTCATAAGAACAGCATTAATGTATTCATTACCCTCATGAGCCTTCATAACTTAATCATCTCTTAAAGGTCCCACTTTCTGTAAATTCTGGTACAATGGCAATTATATTTCAACACGAGCTCTGGAGGGGACACTGAAACACAGCACACAGCCAGGCTTCTTTGAGCATAGTGGACAGACCAAGCTGACTACAGGATGCCCTTGATGAAGAGACCGGAGATCAACACCTTCAAGTTCCTGGTCCTTCTTCTTGAACTAGACTCCTTTGCTCATGTTGGCTTTAGCCCCCAGTTGCTTTGCAGCCTCCCACACTCTGTCTCTCAGCTTAGGTATCAGAAGACACTTCTGTTGTTGTTATTATTATTATTATTATTTAGCTCCCTCATGACCTCCTGCCAGCAGATCCACCTCCTGCCTCATTTCCTTAGCCTGATACCTAATGATGCTCCAACCCCAGGCAGGGGCATCTAGATAACTGGTGCTAAATAACAGTCACTTAAAAGATAGTTTAAATTTCACGCATTCAGACATACATTTTGGTGCAAGGCAGAGGTTTTCTTTTTTGTTGACTGTATTTTCAGGTTGTAGTCACAGCTACCCATTAACAAGCCAGCCTTCTGAAATAAGATTATCTCAGTCGACTATTCTCTTTGCTATGTATGGCATCATCAGACACATCTGCAATGATCTCAAAAAAAGAAAGATCAGAACCACATTTATTTAAATAGGCAAAATGCTGAAGGAGAGCTATTGGCTGATGCATAAATACAAATTCTGTTTCCATCTATGAGAACTGGAGTGAGGACGGGGAGTCACAACCATCCACAAATGACACTGACCTAATAAAATAGAAAATGTTTTGGATTTCTCATGTACTGGGGAAGACAAGAGTGGTGAGCACAATCAGGGTAATAAAACATCCCTCAGTTCAAAAAGATAATTCTAATATCATATATTGTGCCTGGAGTAGTGAAGGCCAAATACAATCAAGTTCACATCAGAACATAGCCTACACAAGACAGCCAAAAGTCAGGAAAGGGTTGTATTGCATTAGTAAATGGTTGAGTTAATAGCTAATGATCTCCTAGAAGTATATTAAAGACTTTTAATTGACACTTTATCAACGATAATAATCTCTTTTATCATTGCTCTGCTCATTTATGTTCCAATGAATAAGACTCAAAATCCTGAGACAGCGTAAAGTATATTTTACATCATTCATCATGGTCAGTGTAGTATACATTTTATGATTTGAAAATTTGTAATAGCCCTTCATAGGCTAATTGTTGAGCCCTCTACCAGAGCTAAGAAATGAGTGCACAGTTTTGTACATTGAAAGAAAAGGCAAAACACAGTAAGGCAAGCAGCAGTAAAACGAGACAACTGTGCCCAGCTCCCCACCAACCCCTGCCAAGAAAGCCCTTTATATGACGAGGAACATTTGACAAGAAGGCATATTAAAGTATTAGCTTTTTCATTCAGCATAGGGCATCTCTTTATTTTTTAAAAAAATCTTAGGATTGCTCTAATAATAAATTGCCTAATGAGTGGACAGCATGATTCCATTTGTAAAATGTCTATTTAGCATTGCTTTTCGAAGGCACATCATTGCTTCATGAGATGTATTTTGAGGTTAAAAGATGCTTTCCCTAAGAAACACTAGCTATGGAGTAACTGTTCTACAGTGAAATGATCTAATAATAATAAAAAATGGAGGTAATGATTTTGCATCATTCCTACTGACTTTAATCAGACTTCCAAATTATTTTGTGTTATGGAAAATTTCAAACTTGGCATTTGAAAATCAATCTGAAGTTTATTTTTTCTGAAAAGTGTGATTTTCTCTAATTTGATGTTGACTTACATCTGGATTTAGTAAATGGGCCTAAACAAGTTCTTCCACAGGCAAAGGTAAAGTGAATCAAAGAGGACATGTAATTGAGTAGTCAGCTTGAATCCCAGTGTGTGGGACTAGGTGATACCTGAAAGCTGTAGCACTTCGTGACCACTCCACAAATCATGTTGGCTGATTTATGCTGTGGAATAGTCGGTGGTCTTCCAACGAGGATGCATGTTGTTGGGGATATGGGAAGACCTTCCAGGGACATGAATAGTTTTAAGGGAGTCATTTTCTAGATTATCAACTTCCACATGTGTTCATTGGTCAGAGGGAACTGCCTTCAGATGCACTTGGGCTGGAGGTGCAGCCTCTGCACACTAAGGGCAAATTCAAACTACAAATATTGATCCAGGAAAGTGACTGAGATGACTGAGTGACAAATCTTATGCTGATCAGATAGTTTCCAGGCCTTTTCTTTCAACAAAATTAATGAGGGTCATTTAGGTATTAGCTCACTGTATTAGTTCATTCTTCCATTGCTATAAATAACTATCTGAGACTGGGTAATTCATAAAGAAGAAAGGTTTAATTGGCTCATGGTTCACAGGCTGTGCAGGAAGTATGGCTGAGGAGGCCTCAGGAAAGTAACAATCAGGTGAAAGGCAAAGAGGAAGGAGACATTCTATGTGGCTGGTGCAGGAGGAAGAGAGAGCAAAGGGGAAAATGCTACACACTTTTAAATAACCAGATCTCATGAGAGCGCACTCACTATCACAAGAACAGCAAGGTGGAAGTCTGCCTCTATGATCCAATCACTTCCCACCAGGTCTGTCTTCCAACATTGAGGACCACAATTTGGCATGAGATTTGGGTGGGGACACAGATCCAATCCACAGGGTGAATTGCTCAGTGTGAAAGTTACAGTGGAACTTTTCAAATGAACAACACTGCACTTGAAGAAGTGCACTTGAAAATGAGGGCTCCTGAATTAGTCTCATCTAGGGATACCTGTTGATATGCAGAAGCTTCTAAAAAGATTTCAATACTTTTGTGTAAAGACTCTTTATAAAAAGCAAATAAAAAGTTTAAGTGACTAATTGATAAGAAAAATTAAATTTGCTAACCTTTTGGCTTGGTCACCATCCTACCTCAAAGGTGAAAAGAAAGTTATCCTAAACAGAGTGTTTTTAAAAGGTAGGCTCTCAGGTAAAGTAGGCTTGCTTCTCTTTCAGATCTATCCATGCTGAGTCCAGGCATAGAAAGTGCTTTCTTTGCCCTATTCTTTAAGGGGTTCCATCATAAACTCAGTAATTTTAGCTAAGAAACGGTAGCTAAGTTAAAAAAGACCGCCTATCAAACTAAAGTACACCCTTCTGGAATTTAGCTGGCTATCTTTAAATCCTCTTGTAAAACAAATTCACACTTATAAAGGAAATCTCCATTTTTATAGTGTCTGCCTATGTACATTAGAAACTCTTATCATTGTTTTAAATTCATACAATAAATCATACCTTTGTTTAAAGTTCTGACCATTGTGTCTTGAGTGGACTTTTACTTATACCTTTTTTCCTTTGAGCAAATAATATATTATTTAGGCCTGAAGGTTTAGGTCTGTGCTTATAAAATATATATATTTTTTGTTTCACCTAAGAGTTGTCCCTTTAGAAATGTGAATTTATTGCCTAGTAAATTATTTCTTAGGGCAATGAAGCAAGTAATTGGAAGATTGATAGTTTGAATGGGGAAAAGAAAGCTATTTAAAAGCCAGCAAGTGAGAATCCTTTATGAAGGCGATAAGATCTGCTTCTATGTGTTTGTGTGTCTATGTGTCTATAGGTATTCTGTGTATGTGATAATATTTGGTAAATAAAGCTAGTGCTGTGGTCTTCCTGCTCCTTAGCTTAGCTAGGTCCAACTTCTTGTCCCACAACCAGGAAGAATTAGGCACACAGCCACCGGAGAGTGAGTAGGGTAGAGTAGAATTTGTTAAGTGAAAGGAGAGCTCTCAGCTAAGAGAGGGATCCTGAAAGCATGTTGCCATTTCACAGTTGAATACAAGGGCTTTTACAGAAAAGCTAATGGAGCTGGATTCCTTATTTGCATAAGATGTGAATTCCTGGCAGCTCCACCCCATCCTTCCAATGCACATATTGACCCTTAGTCTGAGTCACTCCATATTGATTTATTTCCCTTATTGTCCATGTGTTAAGGAATGCAATTTTCCACCATGGGCATATTTAGGCAAGTCTCCTGTGTAGCTTCTCTTATCTGTGTAACTGAGGGCATGTTTAGGCAAGCACCCTGTGCAAGTTCCCTTATCTGTACAAAACATTTTGTGTAAGCACTTGTGGTATGTTTGGATTGAGCAATGACCTGGGCAGGCCCAAGGTTCTCCAGGGACCCTCCCCTACTGTACGCCTAAAGCAAGCTGGCTAACTCCTCTAACTAGCTTTTACATTGTTGGTAAAACAGGAATGACTTTAAATTTATCAGTTAAATATAAGTAGATACTTGCTTGATTTGACTGTGAGCTTACAGTTTTGGTTTAGAGCCTCTGGATTCAGGGATCTGGATAGATGGTCATGGTGAGGTCTGGAGACATGTTGTCAGTGCCTAGACCAGCAGCTACAGGGCAGAATCAAGCCCAATATGACCCCTTCTTCCCTGCCCTAGCTTTGCCTCCTGGCTATTCTGGGAGGGGTTGGATACTCCAGGTATAGTCTTCATAGCTCTGCCTTCTATGAAGATCTCTATGCCTGGTATGTGAATTCAGGACTCAAACAGGCTCTGCTTTTCATAGTCCTCCTGGGTGCCACATGGCTATGGGAAACTCAGGATGACTGGGGAAGACATTAGGAGGGTGCCTCTGTCATAGTTTCATAACTTATTTTCAGTAATTTAAAATCTTAACGTTAGGTTAAATTAAGTAATAGATAATCATAAAATGCTTAAATCATTTGTGAGTTGAAATACTGAAATATTTATTATTAAACATGAGTTTAAGTCTATATACCTTGACATGTTTTTATATGATATAGAAAGGCTGAATATATTTATATCATTCATAAACAATAATTTGAAGAATGATTTTTTAAAAAATACAAAATGGTTCTTATCTACAAAGACTGATATAAAATAGTTCAAAATTACTTTCTGGGGTTTTTGGTAGAAATTAGGCTACTAAGAGTTAAAATTGTAGTTAATCTATGTAATTAAAACTATTAGACATGAGAGAAACAATTCTGTGTACACAGTGTATAAACAAAAGCAAGGGCCGAGCATGGTGTCTTGCTCTCGTAATCCTACCACTTGGGGAAACTGAGGTGGGCAGATTGCTTGAGCTCATGAGTTTGAGACCAGCCTGGGCAACATGGTAAAACTCTCTCTACAAGCAATACAAAAATTAGCTGGGCATGGTGGCATGTGCCTATAGTCCCAGCTACTTGGTGAACTGAGGTGGAAGGATTGCTTGAGCCTGGGGAGGTTGAGGCTGCAGTGAGTTGTAAACACACCACTGCACTCCAGCTTGGATGACAGAATGAGACCCTGCCTCAAGAAACAAAACCAAAAAACAAACAAAAAACACGACATGCTTTTGATGGGGGAAGTTGTGAAGGCGTAAAAATGTGTGTTTGCTAAAAAAATTGTCTAGTTTGAAGTTACTTAAAGGTTTCAAATTGAAGGAGTAAAAAAATAGATAAAACTAGATAAATACAGAAAGTTAGGGGAAAGTATAAAGCACAAAAGGTTTATAGAGTTTGTAGAAACTTTATGTGTTCAAAAGATGACAGACTTGATTGATTTATTTATAAGATTTTATTAAAAATTAGCTTTATATTTATAGTACACCAATACAAAAATAAAATTTGTTTTTCTCTTCTGAACCAAAATTTCATGTAGTATTCATAAGGCACAGTAAAATATTTTTGTTCACCTTTTGAGTAAACTGCAAAGAGAAAGAGAGAGATGAGAGAAAAGAGAAGAGACAGAATTTGCCCCATGGTGTCTGAGATCTTTTGATTGGAAAACTGAGTCTCCTTTCTCAAAGAGTACAGGTTTTTGTTTAAAAAATATTTTAATTATCACTTTGGCTACATGAATGACCAGTATTTTACGGTCACCTGTGATCTTATTTTGGTAAAGTGTTTTAAACCTTTGACATATTTGATAGGCTTCCTAAAAATCAAATTTCAACTTCAAAATTAAGTATTTTTTGACCTTTTAACTTTGGGATGCTACAAAGGTCCCCTGAAGCATCCAAAAGGCAGATAAACAGGATTATCTGACACGTGAAATAACATGGGAAGCACTGTCAAGTAAGAAAGGATGGTTTAACCTTCTTAAATTATATCTTAAAGAATATGTTATTAATATATGTTCCAAAGTTATATGAGATTTCTAAAATCCTAATATGTCTGGGTATATGCTATTGGTCATAATTCTGGTTATTATGTTGAGTTATTGTAAACCACAGAAATAACCAAATTTCCTTTTCAATTGTCTTTATGACCATTTAAAGTCATTTCCACAGTTAATTGCTTAATTCCGATGCAGTGTCTTAAAACTTCACAAGCACGTAAAATCCTAGAATATGGTGTCTTTAAGGAGATTCATGAAAGGATGGAAAAACTCTGACACATGCTCTCAAACACAGGTTTCTAATAACTTTAGGATCACATCATTTGGATTGGATAAGAATTCCTGGAACTCTAATGAAGAGACTGACTGGTTTATAAAACTACTAAGCCAGGCAGGAAAAAAACTAAGTGAATACCAAGAAAATATTTTGCCAGATGTTCATGCTAAATCTGCTAGTACTGAAATTGTTAAGATATGCAATTTAAATGAACTCCATGGTCAAAATCAAAAGACCTATGATAACCTATTGGTTATCAGTGCTATGCACCTAAATTGGAGAAACAATCAGTATTTAAGAGGATGTAAGTCCAATGTTAAGTGCGGGCTCCTGGAGAACAGCTGCCTCATCTTCCTGAGTCCTTAAAGCTTTTGTTAGTACAATCTCTGCATTCTGTGACTCATCATTGAAGAAATAAAATGATGCAAATTAAAAATATATATATTGGTGTGGTGACTCTTCTAAGTTGCTAAAATAGTTGATGACCAATGTTTGGTTTTTCAAATTTCTATTCCTAAGAGGACAATCAAAACCACAGGTACATTTCTGTTTATGATAGGGCATTTAAATATTTACAGAGGGATTTCATTCAATTGTCATTTTCAATGCATGTTTTCTGGTTCTGTGAAAGCTTTTCCAAGAGGAAAAGGGCTGATTCTATAACAGTAGCTAAAAGGTTATTAGGAAATGTGTTTTCCCCATGGTACAATCCTGGAGAAATCTCCAGTGATGGAAGTACTTGTTTCACTGGACAAGTTTTAAAATAGTTAAATAAGGTATTATAAATACTACAACATTTTGTGAAGCCAACTGAAATGACTGGATTGCTTTGGTCAAAGGTATTGTATATTAATGGCAATCAGATCCACTTCCAGTGTAAGCTGTAGGTGATACCTTACAAAATAGTCACTGAAAGACCTATTCCCCTAATGATACAACCTCGTTTATCTTCCACTACTAAACTTTGATACAACTAAATGCTGCAAGGCTTTAATGCATTATGTCAAGGTGTATTTTCACCAGGAAAAGAAATCTTTTTTATGGTCCACTGATCGAAGACAATCAAACCCTTCACAATCTGGAACTTAGAGACTGGGTCTTCTAAGAACAACATCAGAGAAAGACTGCCCTTGCCATCCACATTGCAACAAAACTTGGGTTCATAATCTCACAGTTCAGAAGGCCCCCTCCACATTTTTGGAACTGTTCACCCCTTGGAAACCCCTTAAGGTAAAGCCAACCAGGGAAGTTTATCCCCAGAAGCAAACAGCATCCTTGATGTGGACAGCTTTTTCGCAACATCATGGATCAAGACTTGTCTGCTCTCATCAGACTCTTAAGTTTCCATTTTTTCTTTCTTATGCCCCCGTGAACGATAAAAGTAAAAAAGGTTCATTTGTGTGCACTCAGTTGGTATACTTTTATTTGTGAATGATTTTGCATCCAGCCATATACATGAACAATCTCATGCCTTTTAGATGGAAGATGAAGGGCCAATGTAGGTGAGAAATTTTAGTGGTACATTTGTTGCCTCATAATCAGTCAGAAACAGAACACTGGTTCACTCATTTTAACGTACATCATAGGTTAAAGAGAACATTGCCAGCAGGCTTTGCTCTTCTAGATAGGCATAATTATTAGGATTCTTTTGCTATGATTTGGAGTAAATGAGACAATGACTAGAAATTTATCCCTCCTGATAGGCCCTATAAAAGATTCTACTGTAAAGGCTATGGCTAGACAACAGACTTTAAATTCTCTTGTGAAAGTTATGCTAAAGGATAAATAATATAAATAATAAAAAATAGAATCATTCTGGATTACTTGCTGGCTAGGCAGAGAAGAATCTGCGTAGTTGCTGGCACTTCTTTTTTTTTTTTTTTTTTTTGAGACGGAGTCTCGCTTTGTCGCCCAGGCTGGAGTGCAATGGCGCGATCTCGGCTCACTGCAAGCTCCGCCTCCCGGGTTCACGCCATTCTCCCGCCTCAGCCTCCGAGTAGCTGGGACTACAGGCGCCCGCCACCACGCCCGGCTAGTTTTTTGTATTTTTAGTAGAGACGGGGTTTCACCATGTTAGCCAGGATGGTCTCGATCTCCTGACCTCGTGATCCACCCGCCTCGGCCTCCCAAAGTGCTGGGATTACAGGCTTGAGCCACCGCGCCCGGCCAGTTGCTGGCACTTCTTGTTGCACGTGGAGAAATACATTGGGTACTATAGAGATTCAGTTGTAGGAGATTAATGAACAGACTGCCTGGTTAAAGTGAGTGACTCTTTATCTATCTCTTTGATCTACTTGTTTAGTTTATTTGATTCATGGGGACCCCAGCTAAGGAGGATACTCCAAACTCTTGGTATTATCCTCCTGATAGTCATAATAGTAGTCTCCCTAGTACTCTGTATTCTCTCAAAAATTTTAAATACTTGCATGCAGGCATCTCAAGAATGTTACATGTTGTCTCTTCCACTGGAATAACAAGAGCTGAAATAAATGTGTGACCATGAGGGCACTGTAACCTATGAATGATGTGCTGAGACTAGAAATCCAAAATGATGGTAACTGAGAGTGGCACTAAAGCCCTAAGTTTTGGTCATTTATTAGTCCATTCTCACATTGCCACAAAAAACTACGTGAGACTGGGTAGTTTATAAAGAAAAGAGGTTTGGCTGGGTGCGGTGGCTCACGCCTGTAATCCCAGCACTTTAGGAGGCCTAGGTGGGCGGATCACAAGGTCAAGAGATCAAGACCCTCCTGGTCAACATGGTGAAACCCCATCTTTACTAAAAATTCAAAAATTGGTTGGGTGTGGTGGCACATGCCTGTAGTCCCAGCTACTCAGGAGGCTGAGGCAGGAGAATTGCGTGACCCCGGGAGGTGGAAGTTGCAGTGAGCCAAGATCGTGCCAATGCACTCCAGCCTGGGTGAAAGAGCAAGACTCTGTCTCAAAAAATAAATAAATAAATACAAGAGGTTTAATTGACTCACAGTTCTGCAGGCTGTACAGGAGGCACGGCTGGGGAGGCCTCAGGAAACATGCAATCATGGCGCAAGGTGAAGGGAAAGCAACACATCTTCACATGGCAACAGGAGGGAGAGCGAGCAAAGGGGGGAGTGCCATACACTTTTAAACCATCAGGTCTCATGAGAACTCATTCACTATCAGAGGAACAATGAGGGGAAAATCCATCCCCATGATCCAATCCCACCTCCCACCAGGTCTTTCCCCCAACATTGGGAATTATAATTCAGCACGAGATTTGGGTGGGGACACAGAGCCAAACCACACCAGTCGTACTCTCACCTAAGTGAGAACCTGACAAAAAGGGTGTAATTCTTAAACAAAATTATGGGAGGCCATTGTTTTGAACTGAGCTCATACACTAGGCCCCAACAGACCAGACCAAACTAAAATGGAGTCACTCATACTACATATGGCATATTCAAACTAAGACTTTAAGGAAACAGATAGGTCCTAGAACTGACCAGGTTTTGTTTCTCTCCTGTAAACAGGAGAGTCCAGCACAAGGAAGTACCCTCTGCTCTAACCCTTACCAAAAAAAATAACTGATGTCCTTGTATCCACCTTTAAAAACCCACTGTTCTGCTATTATTCAGTGGGTTTCAAGACCAAATCAGTACATTTACAATGATGATACTGACATCAGTGACTAATGTTTCGGTCAATTTCTCAAAATCAAGGGAATGATCAAAAGGGGGAATTTGTTAAATTAAGCTTAGCCTAAAGCTGCCTCCTTATATACTTTAAGTTCACCCTTAAAGTTCCTATACACAGTAAACTGAAACCTAACTGGATATATAAACAGACTAGCATATTCTTGTGCCAATCACTAAGTTTTGGCCAATTAAAGTGGGCCAACTGTTCAAATTGTGTTCAAATAAGGCAAACTCTAAGCTATAATCAATCTGGCTGTTGCTGTACTTCACTTCTGTTTTCTGTCTGTCACCTTCCGCTTTCTGCCCCTAAATCTTCTTCTGCCACATGGCTGTGCTGGAGTGTCTCTGAGCCTGCTCTGGCTTGGGAGGCTGCCTGATTCATGAATCATTCTTTGCTCAATTAAATTTTGTTAAATTAAATTTGTCTAAGGTTTTTCTTTTAACACGTGCATACTCAGAAAGGCATGAGAAAGCCTCAACTCTCATCTTGGGCTGACCTTAATATGCTGAGCAAACAGCAAGGGAAGGCTAAGGCAGATTGTTCATTACCTACTAATGTTTGAAGTGTGCCCCATCACTCATACAGACACCCTCAGCATAGTGAAAGACTTATTGGTTCCAAGCACTTAAGGAAATCACTATCCATTCATTATATGACCTCTAAGCTAACCAAGCAAAGACTTCAGTACTCATATACAAAAGAGAATACAGACTTGGCAGAATTATTTCTTTAAAGTCACTAAACAAAAAATAAGAGCTACCAAAAAATGCCCCAGCAACAATAACAAACCCTGGGGAGGTTGCAAAATCTGATTCCCAGGATTTTCACATTATATTATTTAAAATGTCAATTTTTAAGAAAAAATTACAAGACATGAAAAGAAACAAGAGTACAGCCCATATGCAGGAGAAAAAAGCATCAATGCAAAGTGTCCCATGGAAGCTCACATGATGAACTTACTCACAAAAGACTTTAAACCAGATATTTCAAATCTACTCAGACAGTTTAAAAATTTTTTAAAGAACTGAAAGAACGCATGAGAATAATGTCTTACCAAATAGAAAATATCACTCAATTGAAATTATTAAGAAATAGAAATCTAGAGTTGAAAAGTACAATAACTAACTTGAGAAGTACATGAGAAGTATAAACATCTTTCCTAAAACCTTTCATCAAGCCTTGTTGCTTTGCCTCAAGCTCCAGCAATCGTTGCATTATTCTTGAGGCAAAGCAACAATAGGTTGGAAGGGTTTTAGGCAGGATGTTTATCAGGCAGGAGCTCATTTATTGTGACACATTCCCTCTTTTAAAATGTAAATATTGTTGATAAAGCTTAGCTTCTCATCAATCCATCCAATTTTCTTGTGCATTAGTTCCATGTGACTAACAGACTGACCACCCTTAGAATGCAGTCTTGGTTGAGTGGCAGCTGCGGAGGAGAGTCAAGGGAAGGCTCACAGCCATTCTTGGCATTTACTGTGCATGGATACATGAGCTGCACTAAGGATTCTTCGTTTTGACATTTTAGCCAGAGCTGACTCTGCCCCATGCATCACACAAAGAAAATAGAAGGTACATAAAGAAGATTCTGAAGGCATTAATAAATAGAGCTGTGAGTTGTGACATAGACACAGAGCAGCACGACTACTGCAAGCCATGGACCAATGGAGAAAGAACACCGTTGACAAAGAGTATAAAAATAGATCCTGAGAGTTCAAAGTTAACTCTGTCAGCATTAAGTCAACACAACTAGAACAAACATTCATATTATGTCCTGTTTCTCAAACATAAAACTAACATTTAAATTTCCCAGTTGGATTTGCCATGTATAGCCAGGAAAAGTAGGCCTGGGTCTGAGATCCAGGACGTAGCCAAAAGGTGACAAGAAATCATCTCAGGGAGTGGACTTTCTTTCCATCCCCAGTTCCTAGAGTTCCTAGGCATTGTAGATCAAGATAGCAAAATAAATTCCGTAAAATGTTCTCATGGAAAAAAGCCAAAGGCTAGCCCTGATAAGAGCCTGTTTAAGCACAAGAGGCAAATACCTGTGATCTAATTTGACTTCTCTGTTGAAAATCTCTTGCTAAAAGACATTAACAGTGGAGGTTAAATGTTTGGCCCAATTCTGCCATGTGTTAGCTGTATGACCTAGGCAGGTTACTTAACTTCGTTGGGCATCTTTTTTTCTACCTGTACAAACAGGAATAATAATATCTGCCTCATAAGCTTCTCATGATAATTTCCTGATATATTATGTAAGAAGCACTTAGTATAGGGCCTGACATGTAATTGGCACCAAGGATTTGTATCTGTTGTTACTGTATTAACGATGAGGCCTCTATCAGTTCTGCCTGAGCGCCTAAATATGCAACATGGGAGAGCTATTTCTTTGGGGCTTAGGCATTTGTCCCAGGGATTTTTCTTTCAAAATGTAAAAAAGTTCAGGAGATGGTCATATATCAAGAGTTTCCATTAGTAATGCCTTTGTATTTGTTAATAGCCAGAAACCTGATCTCCAATTATTTAGCACAAGATTGAGCTCTTGGAAAATGAAATGTGAGATAAATATGCTTTTGCTGGTGGGGGGCGGGGGGGGGTAATTTTTTGCATCTGAAGCCACGTGGGGGACGTGCCCTGATTGTGATCCCCTGAACAGTTAGAGGCCAGTTGGGAGTGTGAGATGTGGGAACAGGGTGGGGGTAAAGGGGAGCCCCCAACACAGGAAGGAGGGGAGCACAGTGCAGCAGTGAGTTACTCTAGCCCTAGCACTGACTAGCATGTCCTAGCATGACTCCAGCATGCTGTCTTTTGGAACAAATCTTGGGTAGGATAAAACCTGAGTTTAATGAGATTATGGATTCTCAGAATTTTTAATCCAGAGGGTGCAAGAAATTACATAAACCAAGTGGTCAGGGCCCCGAACAACAGCCACACTCAGAGAGCTGATCAGGGTCAGCAGAGAAACAGCTCGACATGACTGCTTGTGGTCTGTGACTCAACTGTATCCTCTGTATTTACTTTCTAAATGTGAGCGTTCAGCCAGTCCCTAAAATCTACAGACAAAGTTCCAGCAGGTGACCCACACTGAACTCTGTGGTAACCAGTCTTAAACTGACAAACCAAAGACCCATTTGAACAAACCACTTTCCCTCATCATACTTCATGGGTTTGCTTTCAGGAGTGTGAGACCATGGTGGAGAGGTTGTCCTCACTGGGACCTCTCTCAGCATACACCTGTGTACAGGTAAATCCCCAATGCTCTTAACTGAATATCTCTGCATTATCTTGGAGGTCCCGCGGAAACCTCATTACCCATAGTCCAACTCTTCTGTACTGGGTTACGACTTCCCCACCTTCACTTGCGGTAAACTTGGGCTGGCACTGCTGTGTTTCAGAGGCTCTCTGCACTGAGAGATAATTTCTACACCTGCCATCATGTTAGAGATGTGCATAATGGAATTTAAAAGCTTTGTAATAAAAACATATCAGGCTGCACATGGTGGTTCATGCCTGTAATCTCAGCACTGTGGGAGGCTAAGGCAGGTGGATCACCTGAGGTCAGGAGTTCGAGACCAGCCTGACCAATATGGTGAAACTCTGTCTCTACTAAAAATACAAAAATTAGCTGGGCGTGGTGGTGGGTACCTGTAATCCCAGCTACCTGGGAGGCTGAGGCAGGAGAATTGCCTGAACCTGGGAGGTGGAGGTTGCAGTGAGCTGAGATCATGCCACTGCACTCCAGCCTGGTGACAGAGTGAGACTCCATCTCAAATATACACACACACACACACACACACACACACACACACACACACACATCTCAGAACACAGATATTCCTGAGAAGCCGCTACTTCCCGTGAGTCGCTCTGTTGGGCATTGGTAATTATTCAGCTGACTCTTGCAAGAATGAGTTGTTGAGCTGGGGACAAAGACCTTGAGAACAGAGCATGGAAGAGGCTGGGAGAGCTGTGCAGCAGCGATGGAAGCCCGTTTGGGCAGAACTGTTTCTCAGCATCTCCACCCATGGTTTTTGTTTTTCTCCATTTGAAAGATCTTTTAAAGCACAGGTCTATGGACACACAAGTGAGGAATCTAATTTGATGACATCACATGCACCACCCAAAAATCCATAGACCTTCTATGTCATTCCTTCAAATATTTCAGTCTGTCTCAACAGTTATGTTTCAAATAGGCAAAACAGAATTTGAGCTGCTTGGGCATTTCTTGCCTCCTTACTACATAAGATCAAGTGTGGAAGGTGAAAACCAGAGCAAGTCACCCTGGGAGGCCCAAACGGGAAGTGTCAGTCATGCATTTGTGTATATTCAGTGTGAAGTGTGAACACCTGTCAGTCCACGTGACTGAAAATGTAGAAACGGGGGTTGCAAGGCCGGGTAAAATGGCCTGTGCTTTGACAGATTTGCACTGGGTATCGTTATTTACCATTATTAAAATAGACAATTATGGTATTGGCTGTAAACAATAATCTATGACTGGCCATCATCTTAATGAAGATCAGAAAAGCATATCACAACAAAAATATAATACAACCAACAAACCACTAAGATGAATTTATAACTACAGTGAAGACATAATTACAAATTTTGAAATACAGATTACTAAAACTGGAGTTTACTATGGTCTTTTTCCCAATAAATTGTGTGGAACTTTTTTTTCAGTCAAAGCTAATGGACTTCAGGAATTGTGGGATATTCAGTGGCTGAACGTCGGGGAACCTGGATCCCAGGTCCAGTTTTATCACTGACAAACCCTGTGAATTTAGCAAAGTTATCTGTGAAATAGTTGAACTGGATAGTCAACTATTAGTCATTAGTTCTTCAACTTTTCACAAACAAAATAAAACGGGTTAACATAATTCCAAACGATTATATTTAAAATGAAAGATAAAAAGGAAAACAAGGGGATTGTGGTTTTCAAACTCTGCCCTGAGAAACCATCAGGGCTCAGAGGAGTGAGGTAGCAGGACTCTAGGGTCCCAGTCCTTTTATATTTTCTTAAGTCTTATACATTGGGTTTCTCAATAATAGTTTGTCTAAAAACTCTAAGAATTTAAACTGAAAACAGCTGCATTGGATATTGCTGACAAATATGTCTTTTGTGTCCTATCTTTGCCTCCACTCTGTGTTTTCTTCACCTTAAATAATATGAGTGCCACAGAACAAAAAAAAATTCAGGAAACAGGCAAATCTACATTCTCTGATTATTCCAGAAACTTTACCAAAAATTCCAGAAAGTAAAAGGTCTACCCTCTCATAAGTGTGCTGCTGTAAGGGGCCTCCTTTCCTTCTATAAGTTGTGACAAGGTAGGAACCAGGCTGTGTAAGATCTCAGGCCCCAGCCAGTCTGTCCAGGTGCTGCTGCTCTCAGTCTCCCAGATGGTGGTGAGCATCACCAAATGAACAGAGCCATGTCCAGGTCTTGCTGATCTCAGTGTCCAGTGTTGAGTATCATCAAACAAAGAAAGCTGTGTTCAGGTCCTGTGGAGGAACTCCCCAAACCTCCATAATTTAGCAGGAGACAAAATAAGGGTATTAACCCCAGCACCTGAATCCATTTAGATTAAGTAAATTTACTGAGGCTCCAGGGGGAGGTCTTCAAGACTCAGATCTTAGTTATAGATTTAAAGTAGTTAATCACTTATGTCTTCAGATGAATGCACGTTTACACACAGCCATATGGCTTAGAAGGTATATAAATTCTGGAAGACTTTGTAATTTTGAGTTGGTCTGGTGATATTTTCCAGGCCTTCTCCCTGTAAGTGGTTACAGAAATAAAAACTCACTTCCTCCCCAGTTCATCTGCATCTCATTATTTGGCCACCAGAAATAGCGGCCCGATCCTCAGTTTGGTCCAGGAATAGCACCAGATGGAGGAGCAGCACCCGTGAGACTCACAAGGGCATGGAGACTTGGGATGGGGGCTGAATTGGGCTCATACTCATTCTTGAAGCCATGGACTCCTTCCAGGTCAATGGCCTCCCCAATTGCAGGAGAATGGCTTTTCTGCAAAGGGGAGAAAATGATCCACTGCTAACTAGTTCCTCGGACTCACAGCCTTCCCAGGGAGGAATAAAGAAATAGAAATGAGAATAACTAGAAATTATGAACAATTATTCCCTGAACTAGGAATGTAAGTAAGAATGATAAAATAACATGTTTGTAAACGTGGAGGCATGTTTGTACATTCTCAGTAACATTAATGTTCCTGAGAGGAAGTCTAGCACTACATCAAGTAAAACTGTTTATGTCACTTGAACTGTATTGCACGTACAAAAAAATGTAAAAGAAACTCCCAAAAGACAGTTGTGCATAATTTATTAAAGAAAAAATTAAAATTGCAATGCCCGATATTAAAGAAATGCTGGCTGGGCGCAGTGGCTCATGCCTATAATCCCGACATTTTGGGAGGCTGAGGTGGGCAGATCAATTGAGGTCAGGAGTTCGAGACAAGCCTGGCCAACATGGCGAAACTCTGTCTCTACTAAAAATACAAAAATTTTCTGGGTATGGTGGCAGGCTCTTGTAATCCCAGCTACTCCGAGGCTGAGGCAGAAGAATCTCTTGAACCCAGGAGGCGAGGGTTACTGTGAGTCGACGTTGCATTATTGCACTCCAGCCTAGGTGACAGAGCGAGACTGTGTTTCAAAAAAAAAAAAGATTAGTCAGTCATAATAATCGTGTAAAATGCCATATGAGACAATGTTAAGCAAAAATTAAGAAAACAATATTATTAGTAATTGTATCTGTGCACTCATTGTTCAACAATGAACAGAAGATAATTTGGAGTGAAGGAGATATTTAACTTTCATTCAATTTTTTTACTACCTGTGAAAGGAAAATAAATCTTGGGGCCCTCAAATCACTAAGCTAAAGGGAAAAGTCAAGCTGGGAACTGCTTAGGGCAAACCTGCCTCCTATTCTATTCAGTCACCCCTCTGCTCACTGAGATAAATACATATCTGATTGCCTCCTTTGGAGAGGCTGATTAGAAACTCAAACGATTGCAACTATTTGTCTCTTATCTACCTATGTCCTGGACGTCCCTTCCCTGCCTCTTCCCTGTCTCGAGTCCTCTCAACTCTGCTTCGAGTTGTCCTATCTTTCCAGACTGAACTAATATTCATCTTACATATGTTGATTGATGTCTTGTATCTCCCTAAAATGTATAAAACCAAACTGTGCTCTGACCACCTTGGGCACATGTCATCAGGACCTCCAGAGGCTGCGTCATGGATGCATATCCTCAACCTTGGCAAAATAAACTTTCTAAATTAACTGAGACCTATCTCAAATATTTGGGGTTCACATTCCAAAAGTATTTAAATTCAAATCTTGTAAAAACACTAAGCTATAACTCTATTTTAGCCACAGTCTTTCATTTCTGTGATGTGCCTGTTATTTCTTTGAATCAAGAAGAAAACATTGGCTTTAATTTTCTCTCCCCTTCTCACCTGTGGAACTATATGTGATAGTTAATTTCCGGTGTCAACTTGGTTGGGTTAAGGGATGTCCAGATAGCTGGTAAGGTGTTATTTCTGGGTGTGTCTGTGAGCATGTTTCTGGCAGAGACTGGCATTTGAATCAGTGATTGAGTAAAGATCCACCCTCTCACAATGTGGTGGTTCCGTCCCATCCATCAAGACTCAGATAGAACCAAAAGGCATAGGAAAGGCAAATCTGTTATCTCTCCTGGAGCTGGGCACCATCTTCTGCCCTTGGACATCGGGAATCCAGGTTTTTAGGCCTTTCAGACTCTAGGACTTACATCAGTAGCCTCCAATTTCTCAGACCTTTGGCCTCAAACTGTGAGTTACACCATCAGCTTTCTTGGTTCTCAGGCCTTTGGACTTGGACTGAGCTTTAGCTGATATGTCACCAGCTTCCCTGGGCCTCCCACTTGCAGACAGCACATCACGGGACTTCTCAGCCTTTACAATGTGTGTGAACGAATTCCCATAATAAATCCCTGATCCATCTATTCATCTATCCCTCCATTCATCATCTGTCTATGCATCTATCTATAGATCTATCTATCTATCCATCCATCCACCTATCCATCAATCATCTATCCATCCATCCGTCTATCCATCCATTCATCCATCTGTCATCTATCCATCCATCCAGCTATCCTTCTATTCATTTATCTATCCATCATCTATCTATTAATCCATCCATTTATCTATCCATCCATATATCTATCCATCCATCCATTTATCCATCATCTATCCATCCATCCATCCATCATCTATTTATCCATCCATCTATCTATCCAACCTGCCAGCCATCTACCTATTCATCCATCCATCTATCTAGCCATCTGTCATCTATCATCCACCCATCATCTATTATATTCATCCATCCATTTACTTTTCCATCTATCTATCTATCTATCTATCTATCACCTATCCATCCATCCATCATCTATCCATCTATCATCTATCTACCCATCCATCATCTAATATAGCTATCCATCCATCTATTTATTCATCCATCCATCATCTATCCATCCACCCATCATCTGTCCATCCATCCTTCCATCCATCCTTCCATCATCTATCTATCCATCTATCTGTCTGTCATCTATCTCCTGTTGGTTCTGCTTCTCTAGAGAACTCAGAATTGCACACTGTATAAACTATGTAAAGCCTTATATACATCATAAAATGTTCTTGCACCTCATTTTTCTCCACAGTCCATGGCGATCTTTCCTCCTGAGACTTTATAGAGTTTGTCTGCACCACCTGTTTTAGACGTATTATATTTGTAATAAATGTGTAATAATATACATATTTTCATGTGTATAGAGTAGTCCTCCCTTGTCCACAGGGGATACATTCCAAGATGATCTGTGGATGGATGCCTGAAACCACAGGTAGCATCGAATCTTATAAATACTGTGTTTTTTCCTATGCACACATATACCTATGATAAACTTTAATTTATAAGTTAAGCACAATAAGAGATTAACAAAAAATAAAATAGTTATTTATCTTATTAGTTGTAAAATATTGTTACAAATGTAACAATAGATAGCAATGAAAATTATTTAAAACTTATGAATTATTTATTATTTAAATTTTCTCTGTAATACTTTCAGGGCTTGTTTTACCACAGGTAACTGAAGCCTTGGAAAACAAAACCAAAAGTGTGAATAAGCAGGGACTTCTGTTAAGCTTATACTGACCACCTCATGCTGACCCTCTTGATAGTAGATTGCGTGTTACCACGTTTCCTGGAACATCCCCCAGTGCTGGCACAGGCTCTGCCACCAGCATGTCCCTAATAAATATTTATTGAATAATTGAATAAATAGGTGAATGAAGAATAAATAGAAGGAAGGAGGAAAGGAAAGAGAAAGAGAGAGAAACTTGAAAACGTAGGTACTAAGCAAGTGTCCATTGTCAAAATCATTGCTGAGTCTAACCAAAGCCCTCTGTTCTGCTTCCCCTTTATCTTTTCAAATAGACTAACTTTTGAACCTATGGGATTCTGGCCTATCTTTTTGAAGGCTGGTACAGAAAGTGATTTGAGGAGTCATCTCATACAGCAGAAGACTACCAATGTACTCGACATACTCTATTCCCGTCAGTGTATTTTTTTGAAACCATATTGCCCTAATCTTACTTAGCATAAATATCTGGAGCTTAGTTTCTTGTCTCTCCCCTAAGCAGAAACCTCTTTCTCAGCTCCTAAGTGAATTCTAGTCTGGGAGTTTTGACGAGTTATTTTGTTCCTGTTTCCAGAATATGGTACAACTTTCTTTCAAGCCAGCACGCCCCTAAGGAGAAAAGCCATCTTTGTGGTTCCCTTAGCATTCGTTGACTGTCTTGTTTGTTTTGTTTTTGTCAGCCTTGCATGTTCTGTTAATTTGACCTAGCGCATCCTGAGGTAATAGAGCATTTTCAAACTTAAAACTATAAACACAAAGGTAAGAAAAACAGCACAGAGAAGAGGCACGTTTCTGTCTGGACCTCACAGAAACAACTCAATTGCTCTTGGTTGTGGGCAGGATGTTGGGAAACTCACAGGAATTTCCACCTGGGGGCTGGAAATAGGAGTGAGCTGAATAAATAGCTCAGGATAATAATCAACTCACAACTATCTTTTAAAAGAAACCCCGATTCTGAGCAAGATCTCTTGCCCATACTCTTTTAGTCGAACCTTCAGATTTGCTGTTTTCATCCTTCCAGTGCAAGCATCACAACTTCTGATCATCTAGGGGGCTAGGTGGGTGGTGTTTCATCTTATTCTGGGTTAAGGTCTCAAGTCATCTCAAAGAGTCAAAATTACACGCAGTGGGGTTCCTTACATCATCTGTAAGTTCCGATAACACAGAGATAAATTTCTCTCAATAATGCCAGTGCAGGCAACTTTCCCCTCACATCTGAGGAGCTGACTGCCTCATGAGTTGAGCAGTAGTTTGGCTTGTGTAGGCTGTGTGGAACACGCTTATGTTGACTATATGCAGTCAAAAACTGTACCTCCTGGGGGCCCGACACATCCTGAGATAACCTGGCATAAAATGGCAGATTGTCACCTCTCATCTTGTTCTTTCTGGGCACATACACATTGTTTAGATTTTGTTTTGCTGTGCATAAGCAGTCAAATGTGTGCATGATGTGACTCCCCTGTATACCTTACAAAGCATACACACTTGCGTGACTTATGTTATCCTCAGTGCTTATCTGCACTGTGAGGCTCTTAGAGGCTGATGAACTGTGCAGAGAAGACAGCAGAGGGCAGGACCCTGTGGACCACCAAGGCTTGGCAGGAGGGAAATTGGAGAGGACCAGATGGAAAAAAAAAAAAAAGAGGAGCCCATAGAGGATGCTTACAGAGAAGAATTGCCAGAAGGTAGAAGGAAAAACAGGAGAGAGTAGGGTCCTGGAACCCAAAAGAGGCAACTCTGAAAGAGGGAATAGTCATCGCCAAGTGCTGCAGGGGAGTCCGCAGTGACTGAGTCTAAGGGAGCTGGCATTTGGCATTAGGCAGCATCTACAGCTGACTTCTCTCTCTGGGGAGCCACAAGCCTATCTTCCCCCTTTTCTCTCTGAAAAAGTTTTAAAGAGACAGGAAGTCTACTGCTGCAGAAAGACACAAAGTCTGCATCATTTAAAAATCAAGTGGGCCAAGGGAAAGAAAAAATGATAGATGTAATAGTAATAGCAGTAATTACTAGCCTACCAACCTACCAATCAACCAACCTACCTACCAACCTACCAATCTACCATCAACCTGCTGCCTTCAAGATCAGCAGCTGAACTCTTTCTCTCCCTGGGCATGAGCAAGCTGAGCTGAGTCCTTGCTCCCTCCTGTCCGTCTGCAAGATGGACAGCTTTGGATCTCTCCCTCTCTTTGGGCGTGAGTGCTTGCACATGAACCATGTTGAGCTGAGTCAAGCCATGCTCTGTACACAGTGTCAGCAGGGCAATTATACCTTTATCAGACAACAGTGGCTCGGAGTCAAGAATGAACTTACACAAACAGGTTATATAACAAGTGGAGGTGTGCGCCTGTGTTCCAAACTCACTGAGTCATGCATGCCTGGATATTTGCCTCAGCCTATTCCTTGACCAAAGCACATCCATGTACCTTACAGGAGTGAATAGACTTTACTAAAATAATTCAGCCAATTACTAAACAAATAATTAAATAACAGTAACAAGCTCCAAGGGGGATTATCAGTACACAGAGTTGCTACAATATATTCTCTAAAATGTCCAGTTACAATAATAATTATAAAGTGTGCCATGTAACAGGAAAGTATGTCCCATATACTGGCTGGGGGGTGAGCAGGAGTGAGCAGAAACTGCCATTGAGAATGACCAGTTGTACGATTTGACAGAAAAAAAGGACTCTAAGGTCGACATAAAGTTTGATCAAAGAAGCAAATGTGCTCAGTGCAGTGGCTCACACCTGTAATCCCAGCTCTTTGGGATGCCAAGGCAGGTGGATCTGTTGAGGCCATGAGTTCGAGACCAGCCTGGTCAACATGGAGAAACCCCATTCATCCTAAAAATACAGAAAAAAAAAAAAAAGCCCAGTGTGGTACATGTCTGTAGTCCTAGCTACTCAGGAGGCTCAAGCATGAGAATTGTTTTAACCCAAGGGGTGGAGTTTGCAGTGAGCTATGACCATGCCATTGCATTCCAGCCTGGATGACAGAACAAGACCCTGTCTCAAAAAAAAGAAGTAAACGAAGGTATGATAATAAAATTGCATCAAATTGAGGATATCAATAAAGAGAGTAATTATAAAAAAAGAACTAAATGGAAATTCTTGAGAAGTTCAACAACTGAAATGAAAGCCTTATTGTAGGGACTCAAAAGGTTTGAACTAGCAGAAAAAAAGAAAAAACAAACTTGAAAAAAGATTCATAGATGTTATGCAAGCTGAAAAACAGAGAGGAGAAAAGAATGAAGAAAAAACTGAACAGAGCCTCAGTGAAATGTGGAACACCATCCAGCACACATTTCATATTAGGGTTACTAGAAAAAGAGGAGAGAGAAAAGCGACCAGAGAAAATATGTGAAGAAATAAGGGTGGAAAAAATATCAAATTTATTGAAAAACAATAACCAACAGTTTCCAAAAGCTCAATAAACTCCCAGTAAGGTAAACTCAAAGAGATTCACAAACAAATGCATTATAGTAAAAATGCTGAAAGCCAAAGATAAGGAGAAAATTATAAAAACAGCAAAGATGTTACTTATAATGGAATCCTAGTCAGATTGACAGCTGACTTCACGTCACAAAAGATGGAGGCCAGAAGACAATGGGATGGCACATTCAAAATTTTCAAAGTAAAAAAAACTGTCAACTAAGGATCCTATATCTAGCAAAGGTATTATTCAAAACTGAAGTAAAAATAAAGGTTTTCCCAGATAAACAAAAACGGATAATTTATTACTTGCAGACCCACCTTATAAGAAATACTAAAGGAAGTTCTACAGGCTGAAATCAAGTGATTCCATATAATAATTTGAATACACACACACACACACACACACACACACAAACACACACACAAACCAGTAAAGATAGTTGTGTAATTATTTTAAAAACAATATAAATGCATACTGTTTCTCCTATAGTCTCATGAATTATTGAAAAAGTAACCATACACGGGCCTGATGTGGTGGCTCACACCTGTAATCCCAGCACTTTGGGAGGCCGAGATAGGCGGATCATGAGGTCAGGAGATCGAGACCATCCTGGCTGACACAGTGAAACCTTGTCTCTACTAAAAATACAAAAAAAGGTAGCCAGGCATGGTGGCAGGTGCCTGTAGTCCCAGCTACTTGGGAGGCTGAGGCAGGAGAATGGCATGAACCCAGGAAACAGAGCTTGCAGTGAGCCAAGATCGTGCCACTGCACTCCAGCCTGGGTGACAGAGTGAGACTCTGTCTCAAAAAGAAAAAAAAAAAAGTAACCATACACAATAATGTGTATATAATGTTGGACCTATAGCATATTGAGAAATAATATGGTTGCTTTTTGATTAAGCTCTGTTGAGACCAGGCCCTTTCCCAATGATATGAAGGCCAAATCCCCTTGAAGATGACTAATCATATATCCTGTCCCAGGAGAGGGTGAAGTGTGGAGGCACCACCAGATTCTGTCATCACTGGGGACACAGGGAGGAGCACCTACAATACTCCTACAGTGTGGAGCATTAAAGCCCCTACAATGTGGCTGCCATTTTAGAGAAGTGATCTTGTCTTCCCACAGCTTCTTCAGCACCTTTTTGTCATAGTCTTACCAATCAATATGCTTACTTGACCTGTTTTAAAGAGTGTGCTCAGGGGCGTGTTAGTCCCCCCTTCTCCCCACTTAGCTGCTTTTCTTAAGGAGAGAGAAAGCATTCTGTCACAAGTACGAGGGCACAGAGACAGAGGGAAACTTAAGGAATGAGTGGGCAGAAGTACAATGCACTTGACCAGGCTGAGGAGAGTCAGTGCCAGGATGGAGGATAGACAGTGGTAAGCTCATGATGGGCCATGAACCATTGGCTTGAAAAGTTTGGGCCATTCAATAACATCAGTCGAAGTCACCAAAGAACTTTAGGCCAGATAGTTTAAAGTCTCAGTAACTATTAATAAATGTAATTGGAGGTTAAGGAACTGTCTTAGAGAGACTGGAAAGAATACCATCAGGGAAACTGTTTCATTTTTTATTTTGCTTGCAATTTTCATGGCTATATCCTTAAAGCTCTCTCCTTTGTGGATTGTGGGACAGTCTTGCTGCCAGTTTCTGTGATGCTTTATTATGTAAACTAGCATTTCTCTGATTCTAAAACACCTGACAAGTATTTTCTTTCCCTGATTGATTTTCTGTTTTAAATTTTTTCCTCGTGTTTACCTGACAGTTTCACATTCTCAAAGGATGAGCAATAATATTCTTGCTTAACTAAATCCCCAGTCAAAAGAGCAAGCCAAAATTTTTGTTTTCCAGTAAAGAAATGTTATTACATAAAATTTTCCCGGAATCATAACATTTTAAGGTTGGGTAGAACCTTAGAAATCATCTGCTGTGAATTTTTTTTTTCACAAATGAGCAAACTGATACATGGAGAGCTGTGTTCTATCCAACACCCCAATTAACAGCAGCAGGGCTTGAACCTGGGATTATTCACTCTTACACAGTGTTCTTTTCACTCTTTTTTATTATAGAAGACAAATGACCCCAGAACAGGAGTTTATAAATATTTGGAGTTTTTAAATATGTTTTAATATATGAAGTTTTTGTATAGTAGAAAATAACATCTTTTTCTACTGCAGTAGATTTTCAAGAATATTTGATAAATTCCAGGAAAATCAGTTATGGTAGGTACAACTCAGTGGAAATCTCAGTGTTTACGGGATGAAAGGGATGGATTTGACTACTCTGTTGAATTCAGGTACAGTTAAACAAATAGCCAATAACAGAGAGCAAAATAGTTGCATGGCTAATTCCTGTCTGTCTCTGCTCAGCACCTCATAACTTCATCTTCCTAAGACCCTATCAGCCATATCCTGTGAGTTTTCTCTGGCCCCACTACTGTTCTGTGCCTCATCTTACACATTCTCCATTTTGGTGACAAAGCTGGACTCTGTTGTCTTGGCATCCTCAGGCTATTCTCTGCCTCAGTATCTAAGTGGTTTCTTGTCATTCTTTCCCTTATGATCTGTGTGACCTTGGCCAGCTACCTAACTATGTGGACCTTCAGGCTCTTCACTCACAACCTGAAGGTGTTGAACTAGATCCACTCAGCAAACACTGATTTGGTGCCTACCACTTGCCAGCACTGTGTCAGTATGGCTTTCTGCTGAATCACTGAAAATGCCCCAGAGGACTGAGGGTGAAAGGCCTGATTCAGAACTCAGATTCCCAGTTGGCAATTCATGAATGTCTTTACTTTTTTGATACCCTGAGGATCCAGATGGTTTACAGCCTGTAATACCAAACTATAATAGAACAATTTGATAATTTTATTAATTGCTCTTATTAATGTTTGAGATTTAAAAATTAAAAGAAATCTGTCAGTAAATTTTGGCTTTTAAATGCTTCACACTCCAGCTTTTAACTTCAGTAATTAATTTCAACTTCCTTTTCTCTGACAATGATGACCTCAATACGAAATTTGAAAATCCCTCTAACTACACGTCCCTTCTCCCCTCAAGTCACAAATCGAATCGGCCAGATTGTTTAGCATTTACCCTAATTTAGCATCCTCCCAATATCTGAGTTCTTTAGTCACTGAGAAACTTCGGATGCTATCCACAGAAATTTATTTTATTTATAAACAAAATGTGATCCCAATTTGTCAACATTTTGATTGCCTTTGCACCATTGTCCCTCACTCTAACCCACCATGGAAATAGGTGCTTAAAGAGAAACCAAGGAGGACCTGCTGAATTAGAAGCAGTCAACAAGAAGACTGATGAATATTAAATGGGACTCTTAAGAGAAGTTTTGCATGGCTCAACTTTCCTCCATGTCTGCATCTAGCCAGGGCTTAGCTGGCTTTTAGATGAATGGAATTCTGAGCCTACCAACCACAGATGTCTTTCTCTGTCCCTTAATTTCAGCAGAAGGAAGTGGAAATGTGTAGGTGAATGAGAAAATAAAAATAGCACATTTGAAACAGTTAATCAAAATTAAGACCAGATCAATACATTTTTTTCAAGCCACACCAAGTGTCAGATGACTGGATTAGTTTGCATCTGGTTTTGAAAAGTCTGTCTCAACATTCAACAACCAGCACCCGTCTTGAGCAGTCTGAGGTTTTTTCAAGTAAGCTTCAAATATCTGCTGTTGAATGCATTTTGGTTAAACCTTAAACCTTGTTTCTCTTGAATGTGCATGCACAGTATGCACTGGGCAGAGACCACAGAGGGACACACATTGTTGAGTATGTCTCCTTGAAGTGAAGAGGTCGACCATGTGCTGTTTGGTGGAGGAAGATACACTCTGCACAGTCCATGCTCATGGAAAGCCACTGACTCCACTTCTGGAACTTTTTTTTTTCTGCCTTGGGGTGAATATGCTAAGCTTAGTTATGGTGAGAACACAGTTACTGGTTTTCTGTTATCCATAACCACAAAAATCAGTACTGGCTTAGTTTGCAAATTTTCTTAGCAAATCAAGATTAAATGCATGACTTGGTTTGAAATTGGATATGGTCAGGAATAAACCCTAAGTTTAAAAATCTTGTTAAACAACTCTCTTCTCAACTCCATATATATCATATCTGGCCAATGTCTTTATATGTGTATCCTATCATATCTGTTCACAGAATTCTTATTTCCCATTTCGCAGAAGAGGAAAAAGAGCTGCCAAAGAACAAATTATGTATCCTGGTGATGGGGCCAATCTTTGAATCCAAGCCCTGTCCCATGATGTTTCTACTCTAAATACCGTGGAATCAGGCGAAAGATAAGCTACAATTTTTTCTCATGTGTGTAAATGGAGCAGGTAACTGACAGGTTCTCAGGTGAGATTACTGACAAGCCAGGGGTTGCAGACTGAATTGTTGGACCCAGTTTGTGACTCCCTTGTGGTTGGACAGAGTATAGTTCCTTGACCATGTAACTTGTTTTGGCCAAAGGAATGCTAGTGGATTTGACACAAGCAGGTCTTGAAATGTTTGGGGGGCGGCCCTTGCCTTCTCCCACTTTGTCATCACCAGTTACTCCTGGGTATCTGTAACCCATTCAGCTTGAACCTCAGAATAAGACAGCTAGAGCATGCCTGGGCCATACCTGAACCTGGATCTAAGACCAGATGAGCCGAGTCAAGACCCTCAAACCTCAGCTGACCCACAAACTCATGAGTGAAAAAAACCTAAATCTGTGGTCGCAAGTCACTAAAATTTTAAGGTTGATTGTTACCCAGCTCTCCATCTACAGCGCTTTCTCCACTCACCTCCCATTTCAGTGAAGCACTGTCTCTCTTCTCCCAAATTACTCCTCCCCTCTCTGGATTCAACCCCTCCCTTTCACAACTCGTACTTTTTTCCAATTTATAAACGTTGTCATGTTTTCCTATCTTAAAAAAAATTCTATAAAGAAAATATCCCAATGAAACTTCACGTAACCCCTCCCTACCTTCCACCTTGCTCCTCACAGCCCTCAACTCACTGGCTCTACATGGCTGTTGTCCAGAAGAGACTGGAGGCCCAGGTCCTACTCTGAGCTCCCCTGTATCTTCTCCTTTACCTGGACGTCCCCAGCTGAATTATCCACAGTCACTTCAAACTTAATCCATGAGGTTTGGATTAAGGGTCTGAGCCTCCCTCTCCAACACCTGATCAGTCACCAGCATCTACAGTTCTATTTCTGAGTATTTCCTAGCCTGTCCCCTTCCCAGTTCCTTACCACTACTTCTCTGGTTCAGCCCTCATCATCTCTTCTTTGGATATTACCTCCCTGCAGGTTTTCTTCCTCTAATCCTGCACCCCATCATTGATCCTTTACAACTTGGGCCAAAAAGATAAATCTAAAGTAAAAGTCTGATCTTAACACACCTCTGCTTAGAATCCTTCAGTGTCTTCATCTTTAGGGTTAACTCCAAATTCGTTGTCCCGATCTAGGGCTGCCTGCTCTCGTTCTTCTCACTCTCAGCTGCTCACCAGTCTCTCTGCACTGAACTCTGTCAGTTCCCAGGAACGGTCACGCCTAGAATTCAACCCTCAGTGTGTGCTATTCTCTCTGCCCAGACACTTCCAGCATCATCTTTTTGAAAAAAACAGCTTTATTGAGTTGTCATTCACATACCATACAATTCACCCATGTAAGAGTACAATTTAATGACTTTTAGTATATTTACAGCATTGTGTAACTATCACCACAATTGATTGTAGAACATTTTCATGACCCCCATTAGCATTTGCTTCACATTTCCACCCAGTCCTCCATGCCTAGGTAACCACCAATCTGCTTTCTGTCCCTATAGATTTGCCTATTCTGCTTATGTCATAAAAATTGAATTGTACAATATGTATTCCTTTGTGACCAATGTCTTTCACTTTGCATGTTTTTTTGTACTTTAAAAATTATTGTGTTATTTTTAATCGACATAACAATTATACACATTTATGGGGTACAGTATAATATTTAAATATATATATGCATACACACACTATATATGATGTGTAGTGGTCAAATTAGGGTGAGTAGTATATCAATCACCTCAAACGTTTATCATTTCTTTATGTTGGGAAGATTAAAAGTGTTCTAGCGATTTGAAAATGTGCATTAAATTGGTATTGGTATCTGTCCACCATCATCTTTAAATCATTAATAGCTATGAAAGCATATTGATACTCACATTGGAGTAAAATATTTATATCTATTCTTTCTAGTTCTCACAGTGACTATGCAAATAGGCATCATTACATTTTAAAGATGAGGAAGGAGTTTAATTACACATATAAGGTTATACAAATGGTGAGAAGAAAAACCCAATTGGAGCTTAATTCCAGATGATTCTGTTGATCTTCAATGGACCATGCTGATATTGACTATTAACTAGTTAATTATTACTCACCTTTGAAAAGTCAGCTTATACATCATCTCTCAGGAATCCTTCTTTCCTTCTTCCCCTTACCCCCGGCTCTGTGTTTTCATGGATGCTAAGGTTTCTCCTATAATAGCAATGATCACTGGCACATAATGCACTCTCACAACACCTGAGCTCACCTACAATGTGTCGCTTCCATGGATTCCCATGCAGCCTCCTCCATTGCCTCTCACTTTAACACATCAAATGGATCCTCACACCTGGTCCCCAGCACACAATGAATTACTTGAGGGCGAGGATTTGCCTTTGTTCCCTATCTTTAACATATTTAGCACCGTGTCTCCATGTAATTAGCTAATTTTTATTAACTCATCTATCGTTTATTCATCTATTCACTTATTCTTTGATGGTTGGTAACAGTGAAAGTTTAAGTAAATAAGTGAATAGGGTACATTCTGCCATGCTGGGAAAAGAATTTTACAGCTCTGGACTTTGGTTTCCTTTTATTAATAACTAGAGAAATTCTCTAGATGTTTTATGTTTCTTCAGGTTTTTATATCTTATGAATTTAGGAAAGGCCATACATTTTAATTACTTTATAGGCAACATTCTAGTTGACTTGGCAGTTGAAAATCAATGGCTTCCCCAAATTGGGTAGCAATGACTCAAAAAAAATGGAGTAAGGTATGATTATGACTTGAAAACATTTTGATTAATTTGTAATATTTGTTAATGTTAGTAATGCCATATAAACATATTAATTCAATAGATATATGCAGAATATTAATGGTCAAGAGTAACACAATGATATGAGATTTATTCTGAATTCTAGTAAAGCAACTTTCTGAATATATAACATCAGTACTCTGACACTTTTAATTACTTTTTAATTAAGAATATAACTATGTAGAAGAAAACTGGAGTAGAGCCAAAAGGCATTAATAATATTCTTTGACATCAGTCCACAAAAAGTTGAGCCTGCCCCTAATTTTATTATAAGTTATAACCAGCATTAGGCCAAAAGGCTCAATTTATAAAGTCCTCTTATATTTCTGGTTACAGTTATTATTTGAGATAATAAAAGCTTCATCCGTAGAAAACGATGTGTATTTAGTAATTCTGAAATTAAGTTTACCAAGTGTAATTATTTTTTCTCGAAATGTAGTCAAACTGGAATGTTTTACCTCATTCCCTATGGCACCCATTCTTGTTTGTCTACATAAATTAGATATAAACTTGTAATTTTTTTTTGACGATGTGTTTAAAATTCTATGGTGTTTTTGAAAATGCCATTAAAACAAATACAACTAAATTTTGCATTAGGTGCAAGTGCTAGGACCCAGCTGACCACCCTTTGTTTGGACTTGTTAGGGAAAGCAATGTACATAAATGACCAAATTGAACAGTAGAGCAGGTGTCTCCGAAGTACACAACATGGTGAGATTTTGAGCCACTGCATGCCTCATGTTCCCCATTCCTGCCCTGGAGATGTTGTATAACCATTTATGCTGTAAATTTATGCTTGGTTTATAGTTCTGAATGTTTTTAGTACAAATTTAAACTGTTCATCCCAAGAGAACCCAATAAATCCTAGACAAGCAAGATCAATTTAGAGTTGCCTTTTGCATGTGCTTTCTAATTTTGGAAAGTAATCTAAGACATGTGCTGCTTAGGTTTTGAGAGAAAAAAATCAACCTTCCTAACTGCAGATAAGTGTATGAGTACTAGTATCAATCCCTACACTTTATATTTTCACTCCATCTTGTTAGAAATTGTTGATCAATTGTTGAAGACAGTTTATTGAACATCATTCTTTAGGTAAGATAGAAAGTTCCTTGCTTGCTAACATTGACTAACGAAGAAAATGTACTGTGTCACTGAATGCGCAAAACTGTGAATCTCTTTCCTCTATGTCTCCCCTCAGGGTCAAGGTCAGGGTTAGGGTCTAGGGTAAGGATTAGGGGTTACAGGTTAGGGTGAGGGTGAGGGTGAGGGTGAGGGTTAGGGTGAGGGCGAGGGTGAGGGTGAGGGTGAGGGTGAGGGTTAGGGCAAGGGTTAGGGTGAGGGTTAGGGTTAGGGTGAGGGTTAGGGTTAGGGCGAGGGTGAGGGTTAGGGCGAGGGTGAGGGTTAGGG